>NW_026042478.1:35000-244343 GCF_023856365.1 Brienomyrus brachyistius
TAGGGTTAGAGTTAGGGTTAGGGTTTGGGTTAGGAATAGGATTTGGATTAGGGTTAGGGTTATGGTTAGGGTTAGGTTTAGGATCAGGATTAGGATTATGGTTAGGATTAGGATTAGGGTTATGATTTGGAATAGGATTAGGATTAGGATTAGGGTTTGGATTAGAATTAGTATTAGGATTAGCTTTAGGATTAGGATTAGGATTAGGATTACGATTTGGATTAGGATTAAGGTTAGGATTAGGATGAGTATTAGGATTAGGATTAGGGTTAGGATTAAGATTAGGATTAGGATTAGGATTAGGGTTAGGATTAAGATTATGGTTAGGATTAAGATTAGGATTAGGATTTGGTTTAGTGTTAGGGTTAGGGTACTGGTTAGGCTTAGGGTTAGGGTTAGGTTTAGGGTTTAGGACAGGGATAGGTTTAGGGTTAGGGGTTAAGGGTTAGGGTTAGAGTTAGGGTTTAAGGTTTAGGGTTAGGGTTATAGTTAAGGTTAGGGTTAGGGTTAGGGTTAGGGTTAGGGTTAAGATTAGGATTAGTATTAGGAATAGATTTTCCGAGTTTTTATTCTCTGCTGAGTCCCAAGGTTTTTCTCAACACTGCTGTGATTTTCGTAGGTCTTAAACCCCATCCTCCTCCTGCTTTTGTTGTGCAAACACACCCATTACCTGTGAGGATTTGCACATTTGCATTTTTACTCAGAGTAGCTCAAATTCAAGGCTGGCTAAACCTCTGTGTGCGACATGGAAACCTTCACAAAAGTCTGCTACATCTATACCAAATATCCCACACACTAACTGACCAGCAAATATGAAATCACAAAATATATGGAAGCACTAGTCTGTTTTATTTATTAAAAAATTGAGTGTTTCAAACTTTGCAGTGTTTGCAGACCCAGTGACCATCTTCCCTGCATTTGGCGCAAGTGAATTTGTAGCACTTTGCACTGGTAAACCTGCTGAGGTTTCTGTTGCAGTTCTCCTGTACCTAACACTGAGTTGTCCATATAAGTCCGGGCATAGCAGCAGCCTTCCTCTGTCCCTATGCCATTTGTGGCATATATTGGCAATGGAATTCCTTGGCTAGATGACTCAATCTTCTTTTGCCTTCCCACACTGTCCATGCCTTGTATAGAACGTAGGAATTTGCAACCACCAGGTCCAGCATGTTGTAAAATACAGATACTGGTCACCTGCATGTTGCTGCTCTTACGGAATACATGCGCGTCATTTGGCCCAACACATTTACACCACACTATAACAGCAGAGTGAGAGAGAGAGTAGTGAGTGTATTTGCTTTTACCGTCTTTCTATATAGGCCTGTATAGTACATATCAGAAAACATTGTAGCACTGATGTAAAATTATACACACATTCACATACCTTTATGTGGTTATAGTCTGTTATCGTATTGGGTTTCCTCTTTCTGACTTCACAGATTGCCACATCTTGGTCCAAGGATATCAGAACACACAAAATCTTGTTTTTTTAGGTGCATAAATTGTCAAGGAGACACTGCCACTTCTAAGCACTGACGCGGAGAATTCATCTTCCTGTGCAGTGTCCTTTGAAATTGGAGGAAGTTCATACCAAACTTTATTCCCTGTGCTCAGTAGTGTTGTTTTGCGCTGAAGCAGTCTGTGTCACAGTGCCAGTGAGGTGATGAAATTGTCTGTTGTGACATTTCTCCCGTCATCCAGAAAAGGCTCCATCAGACCATGACCATGTTCTCTACCAGCTTCTCCCTTTTCTGGTGACTGGGGTGCTTTCCGCATTTGGAACGTATTTGGTCTCCAAATCCGTGTCCATCAAGAACTTGATCCAAAATTTCTCCTGCTTGGATGCGATATACTGCGTGGACAATGAACCTTGGTCGAGAACAGCAGTACATCTATGTTCATGTGTTCTCCTGGAGTATAACTTTCTGCACTGTTTTTGGTGAAAGCTGGCAGAGAACGTGGTCATGAGTCTGATGGAGCCATTTCTGGATGACGGGAGAAAGTCACAATGACAATATCTTCACCTCACTGTCATTGTCACACACACTGCTTCACATTTCTGGGCATGGTTTATGGGCATGGTTCACGTTTGCCGTATACTTCCACCATTGGCAAAGGACACTGCACATGGAGAGGAATTCTCCACGTCAGTGTTTAGAATGGCGCGCATGTATTCAGTACGAGCAGCTTCAATCAAGTGGCAAGTAGCTGTGTTTTACAACATGCTGGACTTGGTGGCCGTGAATGCCAACGTTCTGTATAAAGCATCTACAGGGAGGAAAGTAAAAATATTGTTTCCGATTCTTCTAGCCAGGGAATCCATTGCGAAATACAGGGATGATGGACACTGGGTTTTCAAACGCTGCAAACACAGACTTTGAATGATAGACAGACTGTGTGGGACAGTAACCACTGAGACAAAAGGTAGAAAGATGACGATGCATGTCAAAAACCATGGACCATGACTTCACTCAGCTTATGACATTAATATACAAACATTCTTTGGAGACTGAAGTGTTAGCATGTTCTCATTATATTCATTTTATTCTATTAGCAACTTTTCATTCTATTTTTACTCAATGTCTTTAATAAATAACACAGACAAGTGTTTCCATATATTTTGTGAATGTGCGTCTTTTCATATTTACAGGTCAGTCAGTGTTTGGGATATTTGGTATAGATATGGCACACTTTTGTTAAGGTTTCCATGTCACACACAGAGGTTCAGCGTGCCTAGGATTTCAGCTACTCTGAGTAAAAAATGCAAATGTGCCAGGCCTCACAGGTAATGGGTGTGTTTGCACAACAAAAGCAGGAGGAGGATGGGGCTGAAGACCTGCGAAAATCACAGCAGGGGTGACAAACACCTTGGGACTCAGCAGAGAATAAAAACTCGGTAAATCTAGTGCTAATCCTAACCCTAACCCTAATCCCAATCCTAATCCTAATCCTAACCATAATCCTAATGCTAATCCTAATGCTAATCCTAATCCAAACATAATTTAAATCCTAACCCTAATCCTAATCCTAATCCTAACCCAAATCCTAATCCAAATCGTAATCCTAATCCAAATCCTAATCGTAATCCTAAATCTAACCCTAACCCTAACTCTAAACCCTAACCCTAACCCTACCCTAGCCTTAGTTTGCTAACGATAATTTGGGGATATAATGTTAATCAACAGGCTGTTGAAGAGTAGGAAATATGCCTATGTGTAGTTTCCTCTACTACAGGAGATCACAACTGTCATAAAAACACATGGTCATGTCTGAATATGCCATCATTTTTCTTACCCTAACATCAGTTTGCTAACCCAAACTCTAATTTGGGGCATTAATGTTAATCAATATGTCGTTGTAAAGTAGGAAATATGCTATTAAAACATGCTAAACGAAGGACTTCCGGCTATGACGGCCAGCTGAGAAGACGTGTCTCACACTGCTCTGTCTTAATTACTATAATATGCTACTAAGAATACTGCCAATTACAAAAAAACCTGGTAGCATAGTTTTGAAGTTAATAATATAATGTCGAAGTCTGGCAAAGTGCGAAAAAAAAATAGGAAAGCGACGAAGATATCTGTTGATCGGATTTGCGGTGAGACACAGAAATATAACGAATATATGTCGGAGAACGCGACCAGTGGTGTAGTAGTGAAAGCGGATGAAATATTAGCTGCCATAAATCCATGAAAACTGAATTTTCATCCAGATTTGATGGAATTATGACTGCGATAGAAAGTATGAAGGAAATGATCGACTGCAATGAATGAGTGTTGCCAGCTGAATTGAGGATATCATACGCGGAGGACGTGGTTGCTCTCTTGCAAGCTAAAGTAAATCAGTTGTAGTCAAAAAAACAAGTCACTGTAGGATGAACTCGTGGATTTGGAAGCCACATCTCGCTTGAAGAACTTAAGAATGGTAGGCCTTCCGGAAGGTGACGAGGGACGAGATGCATGCTCCTTTTTGGAGAAGTGGATTCCAGAGGTGTGGTATGCTGTGACGTTACAGTCCTCAGGTATTATCGAAAGGGCGCACAGCATTGGACCCATGAAGGACTCCAAGGCGCCGCCGTGAACGCTAATAATGAGGTTTCTGAACTACAAGGATAAACAAGCGGTCATCGTGGTATCGATTGTATGAAGTCAGGAAAAAGAGCAGGACCAGACGGTTTCCCAATATATGTGTATAAAAAATGGAAAAGTAAACTGCTAACTCCTCATGGAAATGTTCCTTGAGACATTTCAGGAAGGTAGTTTCACAACCTCTATGAATAATGATCTAAATTACCTTATTGCCAAAAACAGGTAAATCCTCTAACAAATGTGAAAATAAGTTAAGTTTGTTATATTCTGACCTTAAGATAATATGTAAACTTTAGGCAAAAATGGTTACAAAAATTATTGCCAAACATTATTAATAAAGATCAAAATGGATTTATAATGGGAAGACAGGGATTTCACAATGTAAGAAGGGTAATAAACATTATTCACGCTACTAATGCGATTTCAGATACAGCAGTCCTATCATTAGATACCGAAAAGGACTTTTCAGTGTTTTAGAAAGATTTGGACTTGGAGATAGCTTCAAGAAATGGGTTAAAGTAATATACAACAACTCAACCGTAGATATTTTGGCTAATAGAAATATTTCAAAACCAATAAAAATTAATAAATGTTGTCGACAGGGTTGCCCACTCTGACCTTTGTTGTTTACGCTAGCAATTGAACCTCTTGCAATTGGAATAAGTTCAAATCAGCAAATTTGTGGAATAACAATAGGACAGACAGAACGCAGAATATCCTTGTATGCTGACGATTTCATACTATTCGTCAAAATTAAGTAATTCAGTTCCGGCAGTGCTGCAGCTAATTAAAACGTTTGGTTATATTTCTGGTTTATAGGGTAAACAACACAAACTCGTCTACAATTCTGCTAATTCAAATGAATGAAGAAATCCAATTTTGGAGGAAAATGTTTAATGTTGATCAGTTTAAATTCTTGGGATTACAGATTTTGCCAAGATTGGAAATTATTGTTGATTCCAACTATGAACTTTTAATGGAAGAATTTAATGAATCAATTGATAGACGGATGCCACTTCCAGTATCTGTAATTGGGAAAGTTAATATTTAATTATATTAATATTATATTTAAATGAACATACTACCCAAACTACTTTATTTATTTCAAATATTCCCTTATCGCCTCCTTCAGGATTGTTTTCAAAGGTCAAACCCATGTTTGTCAGCTATATATGGAACAATAGGAAGGCAAGACTTCGTTTATATTTGTTTTATTTACCATTTGACAGAGGAGGTTAAAAATGTCCAAATACATTGTGGTACTACTGGGCAGCACAACTGACGTCTAATATGTTCTATTTTTCTGCAAATGAGTCGCCGCATTGGATAGAAATGGAATCTCATAATCTAACCCTAACTTTTCCCTCATATACATATTCGGACACAAAAAAATTACGGGAAAGAACTAAAAATCGAATTGTAAGACATATTAATAGATATAGTATGCTGTATAAAAATATTTAAATGACTCTCATTCATTATCTCAATATAGTCCAAGATGGGTGAATCAGTTCTTTGTACCAGGAAGAGCGAATGCAATGTTCAAACTGTGCGAATCGAAGGGACTTAAAATGATCTCTGTTTGACGTAATGTGATTTTATGTTGTCTTTTGAGGCGTTGAAGTTTAAATTTACTCTTAATAGGAAACATTTTTTTCAAATACCTCCAGCTGAGATGCTTCGTTAAAGTAAGTCAAGATAATGCTCTTAGTTGGCCTTCACTTTCATTTTTAGAAAAAATTATGATAAAGGATAATCTGATAAAAGGTATTATATCTGAATTTTATGAATTGCTAACAGCTTACTCACCTGAGAATTCACAATATAAGTTGAATGCATGTAAGGAAGTTTTACAATTAGAAGTTTCAGAAGAAGATTGAATGAAGCTTGTACTAAAGTTCACACAATGTCGATTAATTCACGGCTTAAATTTATACAGTATAAATGGGTAATGCGGAAGTATATAACACCGGTTGAATTAAACAGTCGATCTACGGATCGGTGCGGCGTCAGCAGTCATGCGGGCTCTGCATCGGTCTGTCATGGTGAAGAGAGAGCTGAGCCAAAAGGCGAAGCTCTCGATTTACCAGTCGATCTACGTTCCTACCCTCACCTATGGTCATGAGCTTTGGGTAGTGACCGAAAGAACGAGATCGCGGGTACAAGCGGCCGAAATGAGTTTCCTCCGCAGGGTGGCTGGGCTCTCCCTTAGAGATAGGGTGAGGAGCTCAGTCATTCGGAAGGGACTCAGAGTAGAGCCGCTGCTCCTCCGCATCGAGAGGAGCCAGATGAGGTGGCTCGGGCATCTGATCAGGATGCCTCCGGGACGCCTCCCTGGGGAGGTATTCCGGGCATGTCCCACTGGGAGGAGGCCCCGGGGAAGACCCAGGACACGCTGGAGAGACTATGTCTCTCGGCTGGCCTGGGAACGCCTCGGGGTCCCCCCAGAGGAGCTAGACGAAGTGGCCGGGGAGAGGGAAGTCTGGGTCTCCCTGCTGAGGCTGCTGCCCCCGCGACCCGACTCCGGATCAAGCGGGAGATGATGGATGGATGGATGGATGAATTAAACAGATAAAGACATACCAGACATATGCAGATAATGTAAGGAAGTTATAGGAAGTTTGTTTCACTGTATTTGGCAATGCAAAATTATTCAAATATTTTGGGAAAACATAAAGTCATAATTGAAAAGATAATTTTAAAGCAATTTGTACTGGACCCTAAGCTTTTTCTGCTGGGATTATACCTAGAGAAACATAATTATAGTAGAAGTGAACAAATATTTATCGACCTCATTGTCCTTTAATAAAATAAAATGTATAGCTCTGTTATGGACTAAGATGCACAGACCAAGTACTAATCAGTGGATAAGACAGATGTTGTCGAGTCTTCCATTAGAAAAGATAACGCAAAGGCCAAACAATATTTATTTGAAAGTATATGGAGTCCGTTCATTATCTATATTAAAGAATTGGATTTAATGGATAATGAAGTGGATGTCTAATCTTAACGGACAAAATCAGTACCGACCTCAAAGATTGATAAAATGTTTAACATATTTGTTTCATTTAGTATTCAGTAGGATTATAAAAGCCAACTTTGAATTGATTACCATGGGCAGAAACAGGAGTAATATTCTTGTTTAGTGTTGTTTTGTTTTTCTTTTTTCTCTTTTCTCTTTTTTTTATCCCTCAAGAGTAAATGCAGCAATCTTATGTTTGTATGATATTTGGAAAACTGCACAATTGTAAAAGGCTTCAATGTGCCTTATATTTCAATGTCTTTAAAAAATGAAAATAAAATAAAAAATTATTGTAGACAAAAACATGCTAAACTATGGTTTCCAATCCTACAGTTGAGATGACCAGTCATAAAAATACATGTTAATGTCTGAATATTCCACAATTTTTCTAACCCTAAGCCTAGCCTCAGTTTCTAATGCTAATTTGTGGCCTAAATGTTAAAAACAGGCTGTTGAAAAGTAGGAAATATGCTATTTAATCATACTAAACTGTGGTTTCTATCCTACAGGGGAGCTGATTTAGATTCATAAAACCATGGCTAAATTTCATCAAGTAATGGTTTAAATTCCACGCTAATGATTTTCCATCATAAGGACTTTTCCACCAAGACTTTTGCATATCATGAGATTCTGACAGTTTAATGAAATCATGGCTTAAATTCATGACGGAATGAATTAATATAACAAGAGAATGACTTACCATCGAGTAATCATCTCGTGTTTCCTTGCAATGAAGTCATACTCATATGAAGAAATCTTGACAGTTTCATGAAATTATGGCTAAATTCAAGGAATCAAGGAATAACTTAATATCACGACAATGACTTTCCATCAAGGAAACATTTGAGACTTTTTTATATCATGACATTTTGACTCAGTTTCATGAAACCATGGCTTAATTTCATGACGGAATTAATTATCACAAATGGCTTACCATCGAGTAAAACTCATATTTCCGTTCAATGAAGACTGCTTCATATTATGATATTCTGAGGTAGTTTTTTGAATCCATGGCTAAATTTCATCGAGTAATGGTTTAATTTCACGAGAATGACTTTCCATCATAAGGACATCTTCATGGATTCACTGTTTCAAGAAACCATGGCAAAATTTAATCAAGGAATAGCATAATTTCAAAAGAGAAAGATTTTCCATCAAGGAAACATCTCGTTTCCTTTGATTTGAGACTTCTTCAATCTTGAAATCTCTACTTCGTTTCATGAAACCATGGCTTAATTTCATGACGGAATTACAATATTAGAAGAGAATGACTTACAATCTAGTAAACATCTCATGTTTCCTTGTAATGAAGACTTCTACACATCATGAAATTCAGAGGTAGTATCATGATACAACGACTTAATTTCATGACGGAATGAATTAATATCACAAGTGAATGACTTTCCATCGAGTAAGGATCTCATGTTGAAGATCAATGTTTCAATGAAATCATTACGTAGTTTTATGAAACCATGGCAAAATTTCTTCGATGAAAATTTCACGAGATAGACTTTCCATCAAGGAAACATCTCATTTGTCCTTGGAATGAAGACTTCTTCATATCATGAAATTCTGACAGTTTCATGAAACCATGGCTTAATTTCGTGACGGAAAGAATATTACTTAATCTGACCCTCACTAAAGCGGCATGGTATGGAAGCCCGTTTCCGCCACAAAAAGAAAAAAAATAAGTCATAATAACGAGAAACTTTCTCATTATTACGACTTAGTATCTCATAATAACAAGAAACTTTCTAATTTTTTCGACTTAGTTTCTCGTTATTATGAGATACTTTCTCATTAGTACGACTTAGTTCCCATAATAACGAGAAACTTTCTCATTTTTACGACTTAGTTTCTCGTTATTATGAGATACTAAGTCGTACTAATGAGAAAGTATCTCATAATAACGAGAAACTTTCTCATTATTACGACTTAGTATCTCATAATAACGAGAAACTTTCTCATTATTACGACTTAGTATCTCATAATAACGAGAAACTAAGTCGTACTAATGAGAAAGTATCTCATAATAACGAGAAACTAAGTCGTAAAAATGAGAAAGTTTCTCGTTATTATGAGATACTAAGTCGTACTAATGAGAAAGTATCTCATAATAACGAGAAACTTTCTCATTTTTACGACTTAGTATCTCATAATAACGAGAAACTAAGTCGTACTAATGAGAAAGTATCTCATAATAACGAGAAACTAAGTCGTAAAAATGAGAAAGTTTCTCGTTATTATGAGATACTAAGTCGTACTAATGAGAAAGTATCTCATAATAACGAGAAACTTTCTCATTTTTACGACTTAGTTTCTCGTTATTATGAGATACTTTCTCATTATTATGACAGTTTCTCAGGAGAACCTTATGAATGTGTACAACAAGTTGAGGTGACTGTGGCTAGAGTTAGCGGAGTTATGTTTGCTAAGCATATTCAGCAGTACTTTAAACGGGGCTTCACAAATAAAGAAATACTAACGTTGCTGAAAGAGTTACATGGAGTTCAAATTAGCAATCGAACCCTCGAGCGAATTCTGTACAGACGTCAGCTTTGGAGAAGAAAGAACAAAACTGACGAGGCTGATGTGGCAGCATTCATTCAACAACAGCTACAAACATCGGGTCAGTCGCACGGCTATAGATGGATGCATCAGAAATGTTGGTTACATGGGATTATTACTGACAGAGAGACAGTTCGCATGATATTGCGATTACTAGACGGTCAGGGAGTGGATCTAAGGGCAAATAATCGACTGCGTCGGAGAGTGTACAATAGCCGTGGTCCCAATTACGTATGGCACATCGATGGATATGATAAGTTAAAACCGTACGGCATTGCCATAAGTGGATGTATCGACGGGTTTTCCCGGAAAATAATTTGGCTCGAATCTTACAAAACAAACAATGATCCACGCGTTATTGCGGGATATTATATAACAGCTGTTTCTGAATACGAAGGATGCCCTACAAGAGTCAGGCTGGACCATGGAACGGAGAACAGTTATATCGCAGATATGCAAAGATTTTTTCAGTCCAATGAAAATTTTGCGGCACAGTGTGTCTCTTTAGGCCCAAGTACTACTAACCAACGAATTGAAAGATGGTGGCTCACTCTCCGAAGCCAGTGCGCACAATTTTGGATGAACATCTTTGACAGTCTCAAAGAAGATGGACATTTTATGGACACGTTTCTGGACAAATCGCTGATCCAGTTTTGTTTCCAAAACATGATTCAGGTAGGCATAACATAGAACACCAATCACACACAATGGCAATGTAAATTATGGCTATAAAATTATTGCACATATTCCAGTTTGTAGTGCATGCAAAGCAAAACAATACGTGTACATTTGCTGTCATAATAATGTCAGGTTGTGCTGTATTTTCAAATGCATTATCGTAGCATTTTACATAACAGCCGATCTTAACTGCAGTCTTCTCTTGGGCCACTTTGCTATAACTTTTTAATCATTCTGAAATATATTCTTATGACCATGTGCAATAAGTTATTTCATACCCTGATTATGATATCACGCGCGAACGTCATTTATACAAGTCACAGTCGGCGTATGGAGCAACTAACATTAAAAACGTCTCACTGTCGGCAGCTTTCTCCCATCGTTCACTTAATAGAGCTGAGGCGGTTCGTTCAAGACCGATATTTCAGCGGTGTATTGCAACACCACGAAATAAACGCCAGAGCAAATTTCATTTTCCAATTCCATGACTTTTCCATGTTTTTCATGACTGTTCTTAACCTGTACATTTATACATTACAGTTCACGTATGCATTACCATTACAGTACTTGTTTTTATACGTAACCAGATTGCACCACCTTGAGGTGTAAATAGC
Organism: Brienomyrus brachyistius; assembly: GCF_023856365.1. NCBI lineage: Eukaryota > Metazoa > Chordata > Actinopteri > Osteoglossiformes > Mormyridae > Brienomyrus > Brienomyrus brachyistius. The sequence goes on from NW_026042478.1 coordinate 45,971, forward strand.
CTATTATTTCTTCTGTCTTCAGGAGGAACTGGATGAAATTGCGTCTGCATGGAACAATCACAGAATAAGACCAGTTCACAACTCGAGGTCCCCTAACGGACGTCCCTTACTGATGTATACAGTACCTCATTTATATGGAGCTACAGATTTGTTGCAGAATGTGAACCCTGAGCTGGCTGACTTGTGTCTTGAAGACTGTTTGTTTAAAGATTATCCTTGTGATGAAGATGTATTTCATGTTTGTGTTGAACTAATGTCAGAGTATAATCTGTCTGTGTCAGATGATGTCTATGAAATGGTGGACATGTACATTAGACTTAGAGAGCTAATTATTAGTGAACTAAATGTTGAGTGATGTACTGATGCTAAAAATGTCAATTGAAATTATCACATGGAATATATGCATTTATATTCATACTGATTTCAATGAGAATTGTAAAAGTACAAAACAGACTCATTCTAAATTTAAATTCACATTGTATTATTTATTAGTCCAAACACTGTTTATTAGTCCATTTTTTGTCTTAAATTACTTTGTTTTAATGTATTCCTGTGCAATATCCAATACATTAACAGAAATAAACTGTATAGAGTGAAAATAAAGTGCACAGCACCAAAACATATAAGTTTCTTATAACGATAATTATATATATAAAAAAATCTCAGAATAAAATGTCTAAAACATCTGAACATTCAAATTAAACTTCTTGAATTCAAAAGACACCTAAGCATAAAATGTCTAAAACATCTGAACACTTGCATTAATCTAAATTAACACTAGCATTTACCCTTTTCTTTTGGATTTTTCAACTTTTCCTCCTTTTTGTTGGGTGTTGACACTTTAAACAAATAAGTCTAATTCAAACAAAAGATAAAGGTTCAGGGCTACAAAGTCACTCAGTGTAGGTAAAATGTTTCAATACAAAATGTGCACAATTGTGTGTCCATGGTGTAACTGATATAATCAAACTTTACATGGAACAAAGTTAACAAACACTACATTGTGCATTTTAAGACATGCATGGTACACATTTGCGTAAGTCACAGTGGACTTTCAGTACCACAAACTTTTTAAACAATGTCCATTACCCATACATTTGATTCCAGAACTTTGTTGATCTCTGATCTGAAATCTAGATAACTGTCATAGTGGAGTGACAATTCCAACACACAGCCACAAGTATGCGCTATAGGTCTCCGCTGAAAGCTTTTTATTTGCGTAAAGATAATGCTAATGATTTTACCAAGAAATAAATCAGATCCTGTGCAAAATCTGAGAAACAGCGACAGTCGTTGCGGGTCAGACTCCCTCACATATGTAGTTACATACCTCTTAATGTCCTTCTCCTGGGTGTTCAGTGCCTCTGGGAAGGAAAGGGACTTCACAACTTTTCTGCTTGTCGGAAGCAGATACTCGTAAGTTGTTAAAATCTGCTCAATTTCTAGCCCAGCAGTTGAAAGTGTGGTTGCCCACTGATCAATGACATATGCAGGTTCTTGGAGCAGCTTTTTGTGTGCTAGCTCTTGAAGGATATCTCCAAAATTGTTGGCTGTTGGCCTTTTCCTACACAGGTAATTATCCAAAATCTCAAGTAATTCATCCTTGTCAACACTGTCAAAGTCTGATCGCCAAGATTCGAAAACTGCTCGGTCTCCTTCTGGAACAAACTTGAGGAAATTTTCAATTAAATCACTCTTGATATACCCAGAGGCTGCTTGTTCCAAAATCACTGGAGCTAGTCTGACAGGAAGATACTTTTCCTTCCGCCATCCAAAAGCTATTATACGGCCAACACTTTCCCACTGTGCTTGGCCAAAATCGTGACGAAGAAAAGGCACTTTCAAAGAACTACCCATGGTGCACTGGTCGTAAAAGTCATGCCAGAATTCAGAAAGACAGTCCCTTACTACTCCTCCATCATCATGCCCCATCTCAAAATTTCCATCTGGCAGTACAAGCTGGATTTTCACATTTTTGCTTAGAATACTTTCATCAGAAAAATGTGAAATAAGTTCAAGAAGTACATTTCCACGGTGAACAACTAGAATTCTTGGTGTTTTCTGACTTTCAGGAGACATAGGCAGTGTGTCATCCATGCTTTGCTCAGTAATGCCTCTATGATTATCTGTGACGAATGTAACTACGTTACTGTCTTCCAAAAGATCCAAAGTAAATGGTTCAGTGCTCACTACCTCTGTGGAGTGAAGAAAAGATATGCTTTGGGTGCTGGAAGTGTCTCTCTCATTCCCAATGTAGATAACATCTGGTACATCTGCATTTTGGGATGTATGAGATGACTGTTCTATAATGGGGTGGAACTCTCAAAATCCTGAAAACTTAAATTTTCTTCAGAAAATTCTACATTTGCATTCCCCTGATTTTGTGTACTATTTTTTGTTTTTGTTGCCAAGTAGAACCTAAGAAGTGGCAATTTAGTGTCTTCGTACAATTTCCCCACTGTTGCACTTTCATCCACTGACATTTCCTGATAGTCTTTCAAGTCAAACTCAAATTCTGTGGTGTTCCCTTTCACATTCTTTCCATTTGGAAAAAAGAGACATGTCGCTTCTTTTATCAAATCTGCTTTGCTAGAATCCTTTGAGACATCAATTTTCCGTGTGCCCCCACCTTTTCTTGTTCTCACCTGTTTTAAAACCTTTTCTTCATCATCATAATGCATCCACCCCAATTCTATCTTCCTTACACTTTTCTCCGCATTTTTTGTGACCAATTTTTGAGTTGAGCCTTTTCCATATTCCTCAGTTCTTTGTTTTTTGGATAATTTGGATTTTAGGCGATCAAAAAGCTTTGATTTGCGAGTTTGGGGACAATCTTCCTGCCGCCTACAAAATCCAAGCACGGCCAGACGATCTCCATAAGATGGCAAGTATGTCTTCAGTTGCTCATCTGTCATCAGTAGAATGACACTGACATCAATCTAAAGAAAACAAATAGTGCAATACAATCATCTATTTAAATATGCACAGTATTACATACATTTTGTTCTTTCCCATTATTGATATTGCAAGTCTGTTTAAACATACATAAATGAAAGCCAATTTTAATGCAACAAAGTATTTAAGTACTGTCACAGATTTAGAAACCAAGTACAGTGTGTGTGTATGCCTACGACTACCACTCATTTTGACGCTAAATATTACTGTAATTTAGGTTTAGTTAAATCTTACCTTTTCCTGTTCCAATTTTTCAATTGTTTCTTCTGGAACATTTCTTTGTCTTAAAAACTGTATCAAGTCACCCATTTCTGTGGACATATGCATGTTACAATTTCTTAGGATCATTGCCTGGTGGTGCAGTAAAATCACACCGATAACATAGCACAGAGGTGTTTAGAACAGATCAAATAACAGATTAAATTTCAAAAGCATACATTCGAAGAACCTCTTGTTAAAATCCCCTAATTTAACCAATAAAAAACAATGCGTGAAAATGAAATTTTAAGAAGTTTTTACATATTCGACCTCCCACCAAATATGAAACATTACGCTTGGTAAATAGATCACACTTTGCTTGACATACAAGTAGCCAGACATGCAAACCTAATACACTAATCTAACTAGCTTTGTCTAACCGCAGTAAATAACATTTGCAGTTAACTCTATGCTGTATTCACTTGTGGTCTTAAATCACGAAGAACTGTATTCAGCACAATTTGTAAGTTTAAATTATTTTATTTATAATTCTAAAATCTGATCACGTAGACTGGCACTTATGCTAGATCTAGTTTATTAAGAATGCACAATAATAAATTGCAGTGAATTTTCCAAAAAACGCCATAGCATTAAAAACAACTGTAGTATGTGTTCTCGCAGACACTTTAGGTTGCTCTTTGGTCACAACGACTTTGGGAAACTCTCTCCCTATTAGCTATATCACGTTAAGCAGCCTACCCGAAAATCTAAACTGAGAACCATAAACTTGCCACCATGAAATTACGAATAACACAACTGCACTTACCTTAGATAATGATGCGCAAAATACCATGCCCGCCATAAACGTAGTCGAAGATTTGGAGCTTCCTCCGGAAACGGAAAAAGCCTCAGGTCATTTAAATCGAAGTCATGAAAAAAAAAAATTCTCGTTGTAAAAAAAAAAAAAATATCGTTAGAAAAAAAAAATTCTCGTTGCAAAAAAAAAAACGTTTCTCAAAATAACGAGAAACGTTCTCATTATTACGACTTAGTATCTCATAATAACGAGAAACTAAGTCATAATAATGAGAAAGTATCTCATAATAACGAGATACTAAGTCGTAATAATGAGAAAGTTTCTCGTTATTATGAGATACTAAGTCGTACAAATGAGAAAGTTTCTCGTTATTATGAGATACTAAGTCGTACAAATGAGAAAGTTTCTCGTTATTATGAGATACTAAATTGTAATAATGAGAAAGTTTCTCGTTATTATGACTTATTTTTTTTCTTTTTGTGGCGGAAACGGGCTTCCATAGCATGGTGTCAGTTTCAAACCTCACTTTATATACATGACTTTTTTTTTAACAATTTAAAGGCACAAGTTATTTTACGTCATAACCAACCCACGTTTGCTAGCTTAATGGCAGAAAATTAGCCAAAGCCAGGCGTCTGGTCCACAAGGGTTGCACTCAATCACTGATGTGTTTATGGTGTAAACATGCTATAAACTAATTTATTCAATTATTTTCGTTAAGAGCTCGTTTTGCTTGCAAGTTGGAGGATTGCACTGCAGTGCATGACAATCTTTCATTTTGAATGCAGGAGCACGAGGGAAGTGACGCAGGATATGTTCGGAGGGAAAATGAATGAAACAAGTGTTTCTTGTTACCAAAGAATTAATTTGCATGAAATTACATAAAAAAGTATAGCACGTTATCATAATATTAGATTGTCTGAAATAACTTTACAACATCCCCACCCAAAGCCCCAAGTGAGTAAGCCATAGGCGACAATGGTAAGAAAAAACTCACTAGTAGGAAAAAACCTTGGGAGTCACCAGACTCAAAGGGGAAGCTCAAACCTCCAGGAGTCGGCAGGGATATTCAAAAACACACACATCAGATTATCTGCTGTAGTTTTCTTCTACATATACTATTCAGTGGTGCAGTGGTTCGCACTATTGCCTCACACCTCTGGGAACATTCATCCATTTTCTGAAACCGCTTCTCCTGTTCAGGGTTGTGGGGATCAATTTGCCTTTTGGAACAGGTGGTGAGGTGGATCACAGAAGCTACAGACACGAGGCAAGGGAACAACCCAGGAAGGGGCACCAACGTATCACAATTCAGGCTCAAACACCAGACACACAGTTCATTCAAAACTCACACATGTAGTGTAAACCTATCTTTATGGGGCCCGCTCATTCACTTCTATGGGACAAATGCTAACGCTAACTAAGACTAGCTTAACACCTACCCTGCCCAAACTATGACCATAACTAACCAAGATAGTTTTTTGCATTGTTTTACATTTTTAGTTTTTTCATAGTAGATTCTGAATCTGGGAGGTTCTGTACACCTAGATCAAAAGATTCAGCCTGATCTGAGCATGCTAAAGCGATTTACATGCTAACACGCTAACACGCTAATAGCATGCTATTGCATTTAACATGCTAACACGCTAATATGCTAACACGCTAATATGCTAATATGCTAATATGCTAATATGCTAATATGCGAATATGCTAATATGCTAATATGCTAATATGCTAACACGCTAATATGCTAGTATACTAATATGCTAACACGCTAATATGCTAGTATGGTAATATGCTAATATGCTAATATGCTAATATGCTAATATGCTAATATGCTATGCTAATATGCTAATATGCTAATATGCTAATATGCTAATATGCTAATATGCTAATATGCTATGCTAATATGCTAATATGCTAATACGCTAACACGCTATGCTAATATGCTAATATGCTAATATGCTAATATGCTAATATGCTAATATGCTATGCAAATATGCTAATATGCTAATACGCTAACACGCTATGCTAATATACTAATATGCTAATATGCTAATATGCTAATATGCTAATATGCTATGCTAATATGCTATGCTAATATGCTAATATGCTAATATGCTAATATGCTAATATGCTAAGCTAATATGCTAATATGCTAATATGTTAATATGCTAATATGCTAATATGCTATGCTAATATGCTAATATGCTAATATCCTAATATGCTAATATGCTAATATGCTAATATGCTAATACACTAACACGCTATGCTAATATGCTAATATGCTATGCTAATATGCTAATATGCTAATATGCTAATATGCTATGCTAATATGCTAATATGCTAATATGCTAATATGCTAATATGCTAATATGCTAATATGCTAATACGCTAATATGCTAACAAGCTATGCTAATATGCTAATATGCTAATATGCTAATATGCTAATATGCTAACAAGCTATGCTAATATGCTAATATGCTAATATGCTAATATGCTAATATGCTAATATGCTATGCTAATATGCTAATATGTTAATATGCTAATATGCTAATATGCTATGCTAATATGTTAATATGCTAATATGCTAATATGCTATGCTAATATGCTAATATGCTAATATGCTAATACACTAACACGCTATGCTAATATGCTAATATGTTAATATGCTATGCTAATATGCTAATATGCTAATATGCTAATATCCTAATATGCTAATATGCTAATATGCTAATATGCTAATATGCTATGCTAATATGCTAATATGCTAATATGCTAATACGCTATGCTAATATGCTAATATGCTAATACACTAACACGCTATGCTAATATGCTAATATGCTAATATGCTAATATGCTAATATGCTAATATGCTATGCTAATATGCTAATATACTATGCTAATATGCTAATATGCTAATATGTTAATATGCTATGCTAATATGCTAATATGCTAATATGCTAATATGCTAATATGCTAATACGCTAATATGCTAACAAGCTATGCTAATATGCTAATATGCTAATATGCTAATATGCTAATATGCTAACAAGCTATGCTAATATGCTAATATGCTAATATGCCATGCTAATATGCTAATATGGTAATATGCTAATATGGTAATATGCTAATATGCTATGCTAATATGCTAATATGCTAATATGCTAATATGCTAATATGCTAATATGCTATGCTAATATGCTAATATGCTAATATGCTAATACACTAACACGCTATGCTAATATGCTGTAGGAATTATTAGCTCAGGTAAATTTTAATATCTCCACCAATATGTTTTGAAATTAATTAACTTTTAATTAATTATTATTTAATGCTGATTATTAACCAATTGTTATGCCGAATGGTCGGCTCCTCCAAACTCAATTGCGAATCCCCGATATCTGTTAATGTGAGACTTAAATGGGATTCATTAATAACCAGTATCGCTTAATAACCTGGGTTAGTAGGCTCGTCCAGCGAGCTGCGTCACCAGGTAATGTAAACGATCGGTAGCGAAGCTCCCCTCACGGCCGATGAGAGAGAGTCTCGCGATATTTCAGGCGAGTTTAGAGGTTTCAGAGCGTAGTAGCCAGATCGCACAGAGGCAGGGACTATTGTGAGCACTCAATGACGGAGGCTGAAGTTGTGTAAAAAGACATGCATTTATTCCTACAACTAACATAAGACAGACATTACACCTAACAAACAATAAACATGAAATAACGGAATAGACACAAACGATGTAATCATGAAAATGCAATGACCAGATTTAAAATGATTAACCTGAAAAGGGAAAAACTGTTCTGCAAAGCAAGCAGTTTGTAAGGATTATAAACCTAAAGGAATATAGCAGGTGAATAGGACAGTTCAGGTTGTTAGAAAGGAAAGGAAGTTGGTTTACTTGGATGCAGGAAAGAAGGAGGTCTTTGCAGTTGGTTGCAGTGGCTGATGAGCTGATGGGTGATGGCTCTCAGGGAGGCGCGGTGTCTGCAGCGGTTGTTGGAGTGGAGTTCCTCCGGTTCTTTCTTCTGGTGAAGCTTGGGCTGAGTTGCAGTTCTTTGGGTCTTCACCGACGGGCTTTAAGAACGCTGCTTGTTTCTCCTTGTTCTTCTCTTTTTCTCCGCCTTTCTCTCTCCTTTGTTCTGAGGTGCCAGGTTTTATAGCATAAGGTTCGTGATTAGGAGTGACCAGGAATTTGAGTCCTGGACCAATGGCTGACCATCCATTTGGCGGGCTTTCGGAAGGGGGTCGGTATCAGTCTTTTTGGGATTTATGACCAGACTGACTTCTCTGGTAATGGTGATTTTCATTAGGCTGGTGTAACTTTTGATATATCCACTTTTGTGGTAACCATTGACCAGATTTGGAAACTGGAGTGATTTTCCTTCGGTTTGATACCAAACATGCTGTACCAGCCCAGCGGTTCACACCAAATACCATCTGTGATGATTAATTAATGATTACTTATATTATGCTATTATGTTATGTTCTATTACTCACACCAGTATATAGTACAGGTGGTTTAGGTTGTACCTCAACAGATATTACCCTTTATACAGACATTATATGACATATTCTCATGTCATAAGCACATCTTACCCTTAGATAGGCATGGTAGAATACAAAGATCAGATAAGGGTTGCCGAGGAATGTGGCAAAGAAAAGGGGGGGGAGAAGGTTTGTCAAACAAAGAAAAAGAATCTCCAAAAGTTAAGACACATTCGAACATAACCTGTACATATCTGTATATTAAGACTAGTAGTCAAGAGTAAATAAATATACAGATATACAAAAGCCAAACTTAAAAGAAACTTTCTTTGGGGTGTTCGTCCGTTCGGTGAGTGGTATGTAAGGCAGGATGTCTGGGGAGGGGGTTGTGTGCCAAGTCGAGGGGCCCCTGTCCCTGGGGATCCACTCTGCTATCTGTAGGTCGTTAAAGCTTTGGGCAATAAAAGTTGGAGTGCTGGCCTCCCTGGTTATCTATGTGTGTGGGGTCACAAACCCCCCCTTTGGGGCCTAGGTCGATGTGTGCCTTCTCGTACCAGGGTAGGCCTTGTCTCAGGCCACCTGGAATTTAAGCTTTGTGATATGTGCATGTGTGATCCTACAATGCTAATATGTTAATATGCTAATATGCTAATATGCTAATATGCTAATATGCTAATATGCTAATATGCTATGCTAATATGCTAATATGCTAATATGCTAATATGCTATGCTAATATGCTAATATGCTAATATGCTAATATGCTAATATGCTAATATGCTATGCTAATATGCTAATATGCTAATATGCTAATATGCTATGCTAATATGCTAATATGCTAATATGCTAATATGCTATGCTAATATGCTAATATGCTAATATGCTAATATGCTATGCTAATATGCTAATATGCTAATATGCTAATATGCTAATATGCTATGCTAATATGCTAATATGCTAATATGCTAATATGCTAATACACTAACACGCTATGCTAATATGCTAATATGCTAATATGCTAATATGCTATGCTAATATGCTAATATGCTAATATGCTAATATGCTAATATGCTATGCTAATATGCTAATATGCTAATATGCTAATATGCTAATATGCTATGCTAATATGCTAATATGCTAATATGCTAATATGCTATGCTAATATGCTAATATGCTAATATGCTAATATACTAATATGCTAATACGCTAATATGCTATGCTAATATGCTAATATGCTAATATGCTAATATGCTAATATGCTATGCTAATATGCTAATATGCTAATATGCTAATACGCTAATATGCTAACACGCTATGCTAATATGCTAATATGCTAATATGCTAATATGCTAATATGCTAATATGCTATGCTAATATGCTAATATGCTATGCTAATATGCTAATATGCTAATATGCTAATATGCTAATATACTAATATGCTAATACGCTAACACGCTATGCTAATATGCTAATACGCTAATACGCTAACACGTTATGCTAATATGCTAATATGCTAATATGCTAATATGTTAATATGTTAATATGCTAATATGCTATGCTAATATGCTAATATACAAATCTTCTAATATGCTAATATGCTAATATGCTATGCTAATATGCTAATATGCTAATATGCTAATATGCTAATATGCTAATATGCTATGCTAATATGCTAATATGCTAATATGCTAATATGCTAATATGCTATGCTAATATGCTAATATGCTAATACACTAACACGCTATGCTAATATGCTAATATGCTAATATGCTAATATGCTATGCTAATATGCTAATATGCTAATATGCTAATATGCTAATATGCTAATATGCTATGCTAATATGCCAATATGCTAATATGTTAATATACTAATATGCTAATATGCTAATATGCTAATACACTAATATGCTAACACGCTATGCTAATATGTTAATATGCTAATATGCTAATATGCTATGCTAATATGCCAATATGCTAATATGCTAATATGCTAATATGCTAATATGCTAATATGCTATGCTAATATGCTAATATGCTATGCTAATATGCTAATATGCTAATACGCTAACACGCTATGCTAATATGCTAATATGTTATGCTAATATGCTAATATGCTAATATGCTAATATGCTAATATGCTAATATGCTATGCTAATATGCTAATACGCTAACACGCTATGCTAATATGCTAATATGCTAATATGCTATGCTAATATGCTAATAAGCTAATATGCTAATATGCTAATATGCTAATATGCTAATATGCTATGCTAATATGCTAATATGCTAATATGCTAATATGCTATGCTAATATGCTAATATGCTAATATGCTAATACGCTAACACGCTATGCTAATATGCTAATATGCTAATATGCTATGCTAATATGCTAATATGCTAATATGCTAATATGCTAATATGCTAATATGCTATGCTAATATGCTAATATGCTAATATGCTAATATGCTAATATGCTAATATGCTATGCTAATATGCTAAGCTAATATGCTAATATGCTAATATGCTAATATGCTAATATGCTAATATGCTAATATGCTATGCTAATATGCTAATATGCTAATATGCTAATATGCTAATATGCTAATATGCTATGCTAATATGCTAAGCTAATATGCTAATATGCTAATATGCTAATATGCTAATATGCTAATATGCTAATATGCTAATACGCTAACATGCTATACTAATATGCTAATATGCTAATATGCTAATATGCTAATATGCTAATATGCTAATATGCTATGCTAATATGCTAATATGCTATGCTAATATGCTAATATGCTAATATGCTAATATGCTAATATGCTAATATGCTAATATGCTATGCTAATATGCTATGCTAATATGCTAATATGCTAATATGCTAATATGCTAATATGCTATGCTAATATGCTAATATGCTAATACACTAACACGCTATGCTAATATGCTAATATGCTAATATGCTAATATGCTAATATGCTAATATGCTATGCTAATATGCTAATATGCTAATATGCTAATATGCTAATATGCTAATATGCTATGCTAATATGCTAATATGCTAATATGCTAATACGCTAACACGCTATGCTAATATGCTAATATGCTATGCTAATATGCTAATACGCTAACACGCTATGCTAATATGCTAATATGCTAATATGCTAATATGCTAATATGCTAATATGCTATGCTAATATGCTAATATGCTAATATGCTAATATACTAATATGCTAATATGCTATGCTAATATGCTAATATGCTAATATGCTAATATGCTAATATGCTAATATGCTAATACGCTAATATGCTAATATGCTAATATGCTAATATGCTAATATGCTATGCTAATATGCTAATATACTATGCTAATATGCTAATATGCTAATATGCTAATATGCTAATATGCTATGCTAATATGCTAATATGCTAATATGCTAATATGCTAATATGCTAACACGCTATGCTAATATGCTAATATGCTATGCTAATATGCTAATATGCTAATATGCTAATATGCTATGCTAATATGCTAATATGCTAATACACTAACACGCTATGCTAATATGCTAATATGCTAATATGCTAATATGCTAATATGCTAATATGCTAATATGCTAATATGCTATGCTAATATGTTAATATGCTAATATGCTAATATGCTATGCTAATATGCTAATATGCTAATATGCTAATATGCTATGCTAATATGCTAATATGCTATGCTAATATGCTAATACGCTAACACGCTATGCTAATATGCTAATATGCTAATATGCTAATATGCTAATATGCTATGCTAATATGCTAATATGCTAATATGCTAATATGCTAATATGCTATGCTAATATGCTAATATGCTAATATGCTAATATGCTAATACGCTAATATGCTAATATGCTAATATGCTAATATGCTAATATGCTAATATGCTATGCTAATATGCTAATATGCTATGCTAATATGCTAATATGCTAATATGCTAATATGCTAATATGCTAATATGCTAATATGCTAATATGCTATGCTAATATGCTAATATGCTAATATGCTAATATGCTAACACGCTATGCTAATATGCTATGCTAATATGCTAATATGCTAATATGCTATGCTAATATGCTAATATGCTAATACACTAACACGCTATGCTAATATGCTAATATGCTAATATGCTAATATGCTAATATGCTAATATGCTAATATGCTAATATGCTAATATGCTATGCTAATATACTAATATGTTGATATGCTATGCTAATATGCTATGCTAATATGCTAATATGCTAATATTTTAATATGCTAATATGTTAATATGTTAATATGCTAATATGCTAATATGCTAATATGCTATGCTAATATGTTAATATGCTAATATGCTAATATGCTAATATGCTAATATGCTAATATGCTAATATGCTATGCTAATATGCTAATATGCTAATATGCTAATATGCTAATATGCTAATATGCTATGCTAATATGCTATGCTAATATGCTAATATGCTAATATGCTAATATGCTAATATGCTAATATGCTATGCTAATATGCTAATATGCTAATATGCTAATATGCTAATATGCTAATATGCTATGCTAATATGCTAATATGCTAATACGCTAACACGCTATGCTAATATGCTAATACGCTAATACGCTAACACGCTATGCTAATATGCTAATATGCTAATATGCTAATATGCTAATATGCTAATATGCTAATATGCTATGCTAATATACTAATATGTTGATATGCTATGCTAATATGCTAATATGCTATGCTAATATGCTAATATGCTAATATGCTAATATGCTAATATGCTAATATGCTATGCTAATATGCTAATATGCTAATATGCTAATATGCTAATATGCTAACACGCTATGCTAATATGCTATGCTAATATGCTAATATGCTAATATGCTATGCTAATATGCTAATATGCTAATACACTAACACGCTATGCTAATATGCTAATATGCTAATATGCTAATATGCTAATATGCTAATATGCTATGCTAATATACTAATATGTTGATATGCTATGCTAATATGCTATGCTAATATGCTAATATGCTAATATGCTAATATGCTAATATGCTAATATGCTATGCTAATATGTTAATATGCTAATATGCTAATATGCTAATATGCTAATATGCTAATATGCTATGCTAATATGCTAATATGCTAATATGCTAATATGCTAATATGCTATGCTAATATGCTATGCTAATATGCTAATATGCTAATATGCTAATATGCTAATATGCTAATATACTATGCTAATATGCTAATATGCTAATACGCTAACACGCTATGCTAATATGCTAATACGCTAATACGCTAACACGCTATGCTAATATGCTAATATGCTAATATGCTAATATGCTATGCTAATATGCTAATATGCTAATATGCTAATATGCTAATATGCTAATATGCTATGCTAATATGCTAATATGCTAATATGCTAATATGCTAATATGCTATGCTAATATGCTAATATGAAAATACGCTAACACGCTATGCTAATATGCTAATACGCTAATACGCTAACACGCTATGCTAATATGCTAATATGCTAATATGCTAATATGCTAATATGCTAATATGCTAATATGCTATGCTAATATGCTAATATGCTAATATGCTAATATGCTAATATGCTAATATGCTAATATGCTAATATGCTAACACGCTATGCTAATATGCTATGCTAATATGCTAATATGCTAATATGCTATGCTAATATGCTAATATGCTAATACACTAACACGCTATGCTAATATGCTAATATGCTAATATGCTAATATGCTAATATGCTAATATGCTATGCTAATATGCTAATATGCTAATATGCTATGCTAATATGCTAATATGCTAATATGCTAATATGCTATGCTAATATGCTATGCTAATATGCTAATATGCTAATATGCTAATATGCTAATATGCTAATATGCTATGCTAATATGCTAATACGCTAACACGCTATGCTAATATGCTAATACGCTAATACGCTAACACGCTATGCTAATATGCTAATATGCTAATATGCTAATATGCTAATATGCTAATATGCTAATATGCTATGCTAATATACTAATATGTTGATATGCTATGCTAATATGCTATGCTAATATGCTAATATGCTAATATGTTAATATGCTAATATGCTAATATGCTGATATGCTATGCTAATATATTAATATGCTAATATGCTAATATGCTAATATGCTAATATGCTATGCTAATATGCTAATATGCTAATATGCTAATATGCTAATATGCTATGCTAATATGCTAATATGCTATGCTAATATGCTAATATGCTAATATGCTAATATGCTAATATGCTAATATGCTATGCTAATATGCTAATATGCTAATATACTAATATGCTAATACGCTAACACGCTATGCTAATATGCTAATACGCTAATACGCTAACACGTTATGCTAATATGCTAATATGCTAATATGCTAATATGCTAATATGCTAATATGCTAATATGCTATGCTAATATGCTAATATACAAATCTGCTAATATGCTAATATGCTAATATGCTATGCTAATATGCTAATATGTTAATATGCTAATATGCTAATATGCTAATATGCTAATATACTAATACGCTAACACGCTATGCTAATATGCTATGCTAATATGCTAATATGCTAATATGCTAATATGCTAATATGCTATGCTAATACGCTAATATGCTAATATGGTAATATGCTAATATGCTATGCTAATATGCTAATATGCTAATATGCTAATATGCTAATATGCTAATATGCTATGCTAATATGCTAATATGGTAATATGCTAATATGCTAATATGCTAATACGCTAATACGCTAATATGCTAATATGCTAATATGCTAATATGCTAATATGCTATGCTAATATGCTAATATGGTAATATGCTAATATGCTAATATGCTAATATGCTAATACGCTAATACGCTAATATGCTAATATGCTAATATGCTATGCTAATATGCTAATATGCTAATATGCTATACTAATATGCTAATATGCTAATATGCTAATATGCTAATATGCTAATATGCTATGCTAATATGCTAATATGCTAATACACTAACACGCTATGCTAATATGCTAATATGCTAATATGCTAATATGCTATGCTAATATGCTAATATGCTAATATGCTAATATGCTAATATGCTAATATGCTATGCTAATATGCTAATATGCTAATATGCTAATATGCTAATATGCTAATATGCTATGCTAATATGCTAATATGCTAATATGCTAATATGCTATGCTAATATGCTAATATGCTAATATGCTAATATGTTAATATGCTAATATGCTATGCTAATATGCTAATATGCTAATATGCTATGCTAATGTGCTAATATGCTAATATGCTATGCTAATATGCTAATATGCTAATATGCTAATATGCTAATATGCTATGCTAATATGCTAATATGCTAATATGCTATGCTAATATGCTAATATGCTAATACGCTAACACGCTATGCTAATATGCTAATATGCTAATATGCTAATATGCTAATATGCTAATATGCTAATATGCTAATATGCTATGCTAATATACTAATATGCTAATATGCTAATATGCTAATATGCTAATGTGCTAATATGCTAATATGCTATGCTAATATGCTAATATGCTAATATGCTAATATGCTAATATGCTAATATGCTATGCTAATATGGTAATATGTTAATATGTTAATATGCTAATATGCTATGCTAATATGTTAATATGCTAATATGCTAATATGCTAATATACTAATATGCAATGCTAATATGCTAATATGCTAATATGTTAATATGCTAATATGCTAATATGCTAATATGCTAATATGCTAATATGCTATGCTAATATGCTAATATGTTAATATGCTAATATATGCTAATATACTAATATGCTAATATGCTAATATGCTATGCTAATATGCTATGCTAATATGCTAATATGCTAATATGATATGCTAATATGATATGTAAATATGCTAATATGCTAATATGCTAATATGCTAATATGCTAATATGCTATGCTAATATGCTAATATGCTAATATGCTAATATGCTATGCTAATATGCTAATATGCTAATATGCTAATATGCTATGCTAATATGCTAATATGCTATTATGCTAATATGCTAATATGCTAATATACTATGCTAATATGCTAATATGCTAATATGCTAATATGCTATGCTAATACGCTAATATGCTATGCTAATATGCTAATATGCTAATACGCTAACACGCTACGCTAATATGCTAATATGCTAATATGCTAATACGCTAATATGCTATGCTAATATGCTAATATGCTAATACGCTAACACGCTATGCTAATATGCTAATATGCTAATATGCTAATATGCTAATATGCTATGCTAATATGCTAATATGCTAATATGCTAATATGCTAATATGCTAATATGCTATGCTAATATGCTAATATACTAATATGCTAATATGCTAATATGCTATGCTAATATACTAATATGCTAATATGTTAATATGCTAATATTCTATGCTAATATGCTAATATGCTAATACGCTAACACGCTATGCTAATATACTAATACGCTAATACGCTAACACGCTATGCTAATATGCTAATATGCTAATATGCTAATATGCTATGCTAATATGCTAATATGTTATGCTAATATGCTAATATGCTAATATGATATGCTAATATGCTAATATGCTAATATGCTAATATGCTATGCTAATATGCTATGCTAATATGCTAATATGTTAATATGCTAATATGCTAATATGCTAATATGCTATGCTAATATGCTAATATGCTAATACACTAACACGCTATGCTAATATGCTAATATGCTAATATGCTAATATGCTATGCTAATATGCTAATATGCTAATATGCTAATATGCTAATATGCTAATATGCTATGCTAATATGCTAATATGCTAATACGCTAACACGCTATGCTAATATTCTAATATGCTAATATGCTAATATGCTAATATGCTAATATGCTATGCTAATATGCTAATATGCTAATATGCTAATATGCTAATATGCTATGTTAATATGCTAATATGCTAATATGCTAATATGCTAATATGCTAATATGCTAATATGCTATGCTAATATGCTAATATGCTAATATGCTATGCTAATATGCTAATATGCTATGCTAATATGCTATGCTAATATGCTAATATGCTAATATGCTAATATGCTAATACACTAACACGCTATACTAATATGCTAATATGCTAATATGCTAATATGCTATGCTAATATGCTAATATGCTAACATGCTAATATGCTAATATGCTAATATGCTAATACGCTAATATGCTAACACGCAATACTAATATGCTAATATGCTAATATGCTAATATGCTAATATGCTAATATGCTAATATACTAATACGCTAATATGCTAATATGCTAATATGCTATGCTAATATGCTAATATGCTAATACGCTAATATGCTAACACGCTATGCTAATATGCTAATATGCTAATATGCTAATATGCTAATATGCTATGCTAATATGCTAATATGCTAATATGCTAATATGCTAATACGCTAATATGCTAACACGCTATGCTAATATGCTAATATGCTAATATGCTAATATGCTAATATGCTATGCTAATATACTAATATGCTAATACGCTAATATGCTAACACGCTATGCTAATGTGCTAATATGCTAATATGCTAATATGCTATGCTATGCTAATATGCTAATATTCTAATACGCTAAAATGCTAACACGCTATGCTAATATGCTAATATGCTAATACGCTAATATGCTAACACGCTATGCTAATATGCAAATATGCTAATATGCTAATATGCAAATATGCTAATATGCTAATATGCAAATATGCTATGCTAATATGCTAATATGCTAATATGCTAATATGCTAATATGCTAATACGCTAATATGCTAACACGTTATACTAATATGCTAATATGCTAATATGCTAATATGCTATGCTAATATGCTAATATGCTAATACGCTAATATGCTATGCTAATATACTATGCGAATACGTTAATATGCTAACACGCTATGCTAATATGCTAATATGCTAATATGCTAATATGCTATGCTAATATGCTAATATGCTAATATGCTAATACGTTAATATGCTAACACGCTATGCTAATATGCTAATATGCTAATATGCTAATATGCTAATATGCTATGCTAATATGCTAATATGTTATGCTAATATGCTAATATGCTAATATACTAATATGCTAATATGCTAACACGCTATGCTAATATGCTAATATGCTAATATGCTAATATGCTAATATGCTAATATGCTAATATGCTATGCTAATATGCTAATTTGCTAATTGCTAATATGCTAACACGCTATGCTAATATGCTAATATGCTAATATGCTAATATGCTAATATATTAATATATTAATATGCTAATATGCTAATATGCTAATATGCTAATATGCTAATATGCTATGCTAATATGCTAATATGCTAATATGCGAATACGCTAATATGCTAACACGCTATGCTAATATGCTAATATGCTAATATGCTATGCTAATATGCTAATATGCTAATATGCTAATACGCTAATATGCTAACACGCTATGCTAATATGCTATGCTAATATGCTAATATGCTAATCCGCTATGTTAACACGCTATGCTAATATGCTAATATGCTAATATGCTAATATGCTAACACGCTAATATACTAACACGCTACGCTAATATGCTAATATGCTAATATGCTAATATGCTAATATGCTATGCTAATATGCTAATATGCTAATACGCTAATATGCTAACACGCTATGCTAATATGCTAATATGCTAATATGCTAATATGCTAATACGCTAATATGCTAACACGCTATGCTAATATGCTAATATGCTAATATGCTATGCTAATATGCTAATATGCTAATATGCTAATATGCTAATATGCTAACACGCTATGCTAATATGCTAATATGCTAATATGCTAATATGCTATGCTAATATGCTAATATGCTAATACGCTAATATGCTAACACGCTATGCTAATATGCTAATATGCTAATATGCTAATATGCTAATACGCTAATATGCTAACACGCTATGCTAATATGCAAATATGCTAATATGCTAATATGCTAATATGCTAATACGCTAATATGCTAACACGCTATGCTAATATGCTAATATGCTAATATGCTATGCTAACATGCTAATATGCTAATATGCTAATATGCTAACACGCTATGCTAATATGCTAATATGCTAATATGCTAATATGTTAATATGCTAATATGCTATGCTAATATGCTAATATGCTAATATGCTAATACGCTAATATGCTAACACGCAATGCTAATATGCTAATATGCTAATATGCTAATACGCTAATATGCTAACACGCTATGCTAATATGCTAATATGTTAATATGCTAATATGTTAATATGCTAATATTTTATGCTAATATGCTAATATGCTAATATGCTAACACACTATGCTAATATGCTATGCTAATATGCTAATATGCTAATATGCTAACACGCTATGCTAATATGCTAATATGCTAATATGCTAATATGCTATGCTAATATGCTAATATGCTAATATGCTAATATGCTAATATGCTGATATGCTATGCTAATATGCTAATACGCTAATATGCTAACACGCTATGCTAATATGCTAATATGCTAATATGCTAATATGCTATGCTAATATGCTATGCTATGCTAATATGCTAATATGCTAATATGCTAATATGCTATGCTAATATGCTAATATGCTAATATGCTAATATGCTAATATGCTAATATGCTAATATGCTAATACGCTAATATGCTAACACGCTATGCTAATATGCTAATATGCTAATATGCTAATATGCTATGCTAATATGCTATGCTAATATACTAATATGCTAATACGCTATGCTAATATGCTAATATGCTAATATGCTAATATGCTATGCTAATATACTAATATGCTAATACGCTAATATGCTAATACGCTAATATGCTAACACGCTATGCTAATATGCTAATATGCTAATATGCTAATATGCTAATATGCTATGCTAATATGCTAATATGCTAATATGCTAATATGCTAATATGCTCACGCTATGCTAATATGCTTATATGCTAATATGCTAATATGCTAACACGCTATGCTAATATACTAATATGCTATGCTAATATACTAATATGCTAATATGCTAATATGCTATGCTAATATGCTAATATGCTAATCCGCTATAACACGCTATGCTAATATGCTAATATGCTAATATGCTAATATGCTAACACGCTATGCTAATATGCTAATATGCTAATATGCTAATATGGTATGCTAATATGCTAATATGCTAATACGCTAATATGCTAACACGCTATGCTATGCTAATATGCTATGCTAATATGCTAATATGCTAATATGCTAATATGCTAATATGCTATGCTAATATGCTAATATGCTAATATGCTAATATGCTAATATGCTAATATGCTAATATGCTAATACGCTAATATGCTAACACGCTATGCTAATATGCTAATATGCTAATATGCTAATATGCTATGCTAATATACTAATATGCTAATACGCTAATATGCTAATACGCTAATATGCTAACACGCTATGCTAATATGCTAATATGCTAATATGCTAATTTGCTAATATGCTATGCTAATATGCTAATATGCTAATATGCTAATATGCTAATATGCTCACGCTATGCTAATATGCTTTTATGCTAATATGCTAATATGCTAACACGCTATGCTAATATGCTAATATGCTAATTTGCTAATATGCTATGCTAATATGCTAATATGCTAATATGCTAATATGCTAATATGCTCACGCTATGCTAATATGCTTATATGCTAATATGCTAATATGCTAACACGCTATGCTAATATGCTAATATGCTATGCTAATATACTAATATGCTAATATGCTAATATGCTATGCTAATATGCTAATATGCTAATCCGCTATAACACGCTATGCTAATATGCTAATATGCTAATATGCTAATATGCTAACACGCTATGCTAATATGCTAATATGCTAATATGCTAATATGCTAATATGGTATGCTAATATGCTAATATGCTAATACGCTAATATGCTATGCTAATATGCTAATATGCTATGCTAATATACTAATATGCTAATATGCTAATATGCTATGCTAATATGCTAATATGCTAATCCGCTATAACACGCTATGCTAATATGCTAATATGCTAATATGCTAATATGCTAACACGCTATGCTAATATGCTAATATGCTAATATGCTAATATGGTATGCTAATATGCTAATATGCTAATACGCTAATATGCTAACACGCTATGCTATGCTAATATGCTATGCTAATATGCTAATATGCTAATATGCTAATATGCTAATATGCTATGCTAATATGCTAATATGCTAATATGCTAATATGCTAATACGCTAATATGCTAACACGCTATGCTAATATGCTAATATGCTAATATGCTAATATGCTATGCTAATATACTAATATGCTAATACACTAATATGCTAACACGCTACGCTAATATGCTATGCTAATATGCTAATATGCTAATATCCTAATATGCTAATATCCTAATATACTAATATGCTAATATGCTAACACGCTATGCTAATATGCTAATATGCTAATATGCTAATATGCTATGCTAATATGCTAATATGCTAATCCGCTATAACACGCTATGCTAATATGCTAATATGCTAATATGCTAATATGCTAACACGCTATGCTAATATGCTAATATGCTAATATGCTAATATGGTATGCTTATATGCTAATATGCTAATATGCTAACACGCTATGCTAATATGCTAATATGCTATGCTAATATACTAATATGCTAATATGCTAATATGCTAATATGCTATGCTAATATGCTAATATGCTAATCCGCTATAACACGCTATGCTAATATGCTAATATGCTAATATGCTAATATGCTAACACGCTATGCTAATATGCTAATATGCTAATATGCTAATATGGTATGCTAATATGCTAATATGCTAATACGCTAATATGCTAACACGCTATGCTATGCTAATATGCTATGCTAATATGCTAATATGCTAATATGCTAATATGCTAATATGCTATGCTAATATGCTAATATGCTAATATGCTAATATGCTAATATGCTAATACGCTAATATGCTAACACGCTATGCTAATATGCTAATATGCTAATATGCAAATATGCTATGCTAATATACTAATTTGCTAATACGCTAATATGCTAATACGCTAATATGCTAACACGCTATGCTAATATGCTAATATGCTAATATGCTAATATGCTAATTTGCTAATATGCTATGCTAATATGCTAATATGCTAATATGCTAATATGCTAATATGCTAATATGCTCACGCTATGCTAATATGCTTATATGCTAATATGCTAATATGCTAACACGCTATGCTAATATGCTAATATGCTATGCTAATATACTAATATGCTAATATGCTAATATGCTATGCTAATATGCTAATATGCTAATCCGCTATAACACGCTATGCTAATATGCTAATATGCTAATATGCTAATATGCTAACACGCTATGCTAATATGCTAATATGCTAATATGCTAATATGGTATGCTAATATGCTAATATGCTAATACGCTAATATGCTAACACGCTATGCTATGCTAATATGCTATGCTAATATGCTAATATGCTAATATGCTAATATGCTAATATGCTATGCTAATATGCTAATATGCTAATATGCTAATATGCTAATATGCTAACACGCTATGCTAATATGCTAATATGCTAATATGCTAATATGCTATGCTAATATGCTAATATGCTAATACGCTAATATGCTAACACGCTATGCTAATATGCTAATATGCTAATATGCTAATACGCTAATATGCTAACACGCTATGCTAATATGCAAATATGCTAATATGCTAATATGCTAATATGCTAATACGCTAATATGCTAACACGCTATGCTAATATGCTAATATGCTAATATGCTAATATGCTATGCTACATGCTAATATGCTAATACGCTAATATGCTAACACGCTATGCTAATATGCTAATATGCTAATATGCTAATATGTTAATATGCTAATATGCTATGCTAATATGCTAATATGCTAATATGCTAATACGCTAATATGCTAACACGCAATGCTAATATGCTAATATGCTAATATGCTAATACGCTAATATGCTAACACACTATGCTAATATGCTAATATGTTAATATGCTAATATGTTAATATGCCTAATATTTTATGCTAATATGCTAATATGCTAATATGCTAACACACTATGCTAATATGCTATGCTAATATGCTAATATGCTAATATGCTAACACGCTATGCTAATATGCTAATATGCTAATATGCTATGCTAATATGCTAATATGCTAATATGCTAATATGCTAATATGCTAACACGCTATGCTAATATGCTAATATGCTAATATGCTAATATGCTATGCTAATATGCTAATATGCTAATACGCTAATATGCTAACACGCTATGCTAATATGCTAATATGCTAATATGCTAATACGCTAATATGCTAACACGCTATGCTAATATGCAAATATGCTAATATGCTAATATGCTAATATGCTAATACGCTAATATGCTAACACGCTATGCTAATATGCTAATATGCTAATATGCTATGCTAACATGCTAATATGCTAATACGCTAATATGCTAACACGCTATGCTAATATGCTAATATGCTAATATGCTAATATGTTAATATGCTAATATGCTATGCTAATATGCTAATATGCTAATATGCTAATACGCTAATATGCTAACACGCAATGCTAATATGCTAATATGCTAATATGCTAATACGCTAATATGCTAACACGCTATGCTAATATGCTAATATGTTAATATGCTAATATGTTAATATGCTAATATTTTATGCTAATATGCTAATATGCTAATATGCTAACACACTATGCTAATATGCTATGCTAATATGCTAATATGCTAATATGCTAATATGCTAACACGCTATGCTAATATGCTAATATGCTAATATGCTAATATGCTATGCTAATATGCTAATATGCTAATATGCTAATATGCTAATATGCTAATATGCTGATATGCTATGCTAATATGCTAATACGCTAATATGCTAACACGCTATGCTAATATACTAATATGCTAATATGCTAATATGCTAATATGCTAATATGCTAATATGCTAATATGCTATGCTAATATGCTATGCTATGCTAATATGCTAACACGCTATGCTAATATGCTAATATGCTAATATGCTAATATGCTAATATGCTAATATGCTAATATGCTATGCTAATATGCTAATATGCTAATACACTAATATGCTAACACGCTATGCTAATATGCTATGCTAATATGCTAATATGCTAATATGCTAATATCCTAATATGCTAATATCCTAATATACTAATATGCTAATATGCTAACACGCTATGCTAATATGCTAATATGCTAATATGCTAATATGCTATGCTAATATGCTAATATGCTAATTGCTAATATGCTAACACGCTATGCTAATATGCTAATATGCTAATATGCTAATATATTAATATATTAATATGTTAATATGCTAATATGCTATGCTAATATGCTAATATGCTAATACGCTAATATGCTAACACGCTATGCTAATATGCTAATATGCTAATATGCTAATATGCTAATATGCTATGCTAATATGCTAATATGCTAATATGCTAATACGCTAATATGCTAACACGCTATGCTAATATGCTAATATGCTAATATGCTAATATGCTAATATGCTAATATGCTATGCTAATATGCTAATATGCTAATACGCTAATATGCTAACACGTTATGCTAATATGCTAATATGCTAATACGGTAATATGCTAATATGCTATGCTAATATGCTAATATGCTATGCTAATATGCTAATATGCTAATATGCTAATACGCTAATATGCTAACACGCTATGCTAATATGCTAATATGCTAATATGCTAATATGCTATGCTAATATACTAATATGCTAATACGCTAATATGCTAATACGGTAATATGCTAATATACTATGCTAATATGCTAATATGCTATGCTAATATGCTAATATGCTAATACGCTAATATGCTAACACGCTATGCTAATATGCTAACACGCTATGCTAATATGCTAATATGCTAATATGCTATGCTAATATACTAATATGCTAATACGCTAATATGCTAATACGCTAATATGCTAACACGCTATGCTAATATGCTAATATGCTAATATGCTAATATGCTAATTTGCTAATATGCTATGCTAATATGCTAATATGCTAATATGCTAATATGCTAATATGCTCACGCTATGCTAATATGCTTATATGCTAATATGCTAATATGCTAACACGCTATGCTAATATGCTAATATGCTATGCTAATATACTAATATGCTAATATGCTAATATGCTATGCTAATATGCTAATATGCTAATCCGCTATAACACGCTATGCTAATATGCTAATATGCTAATATGCTAATATGCTAATATGCTAATATGCTCACGCTATGCTAATATGCTTATATGCTAATATGCTAATATGCTAACACGCTATGTTAATATGCTAATATGCTATGCTAATATGCTAATATGCTAATACACTAACACGCTATGCTAATATGCTAATATGCTAATATGCTAATATGCTATGCTAATATGCTATGCTAATATGCTAATATGCTAATATGCTAATATGCTATGCTAATATGCTAATATGCTAATACACTAACACGCTATGCTAATATGCTAATACACTAACACGCTATGCTAATATTCTAATATGCTAATATGCTAATATGCTAATATGCTAATATGCTAATATGCTATGCTAATATGCTAATATGCTAATATGCTAATATGCTAATATGCTATGTTAATATGCTAATATGCTAATATGCTAATATGCTAATATGCTATGCTAATATGCTAATATGCTAATATGCTATGCTAATATGCTAATATGCTATGCTAATATGCTATGCTAATATGCTAATATGCTAATACACTAACACGCTATACTAATATGCTAATATGCTAATATGCTAATATGCTATGCTAATATGCTAATATGCTAACATGCTAATATGCTAATATGCTAATATGCTAATACGCTAATATGCTAACACGCAATACTAATATGCTAATATGCTAATATGCTAATATGCTAATATACTAATACGCTAATATGCTAATATGCTAATATGCTATGCTAATATGCTAATATGCTAATACGCTAATATGCTAACACGCTATGCTAATATGCTAATATGCTAATATGCTAATATGCTAATATGCTATGCTAATATGCTAATATGCTAATATGCTAATACGCTAATATGCTAACACGCTATGCTAATATGCTAATATGCTAATATGCTAATATGCTAATATGCTATGCTAATATACTAATATGCTAATACGCTAATATGCTAACACGCTATGCTAATGTGCTAATATGCTAATATGCTAATATGCTAATATGCTATGCTAATATGCTAATATTCTAATACGCTAAAATGCTAACACGCTATGCTAATATGCTAATATGCTAATATGCTAATACGCTAATATGCTAACACGCTATGCTAATATGCAAATATGCTAATATGCTAATATGCAAATATGCTAATATGCTAATATGCTAATATGCAAATATGCTATGCTAATATGCTAATATGCTAATATGCTAATATGCTAATACGCTAATATGCTAACACGCTATACTAATATGCTAATATGCTAATATGCTAATATGCTATGCTAATATGCTAATATGCTAATACGCTAATATGCTAACACGCTATGCTAATATGCTAATATGCAAATATGCTAATATGTTATGTTAATATGCTATGATAATATGCTAATTTGCTAATACGCTAATATGCTAACACGCAATGCTAATATGCTAATATGCTAATATGCTAATATGCTATGCTAATATACTATGCGAATACGCTAATATGCTAACACGCTATGCTAATATGCTAATATGCTAATATGCTAATATGCTAATATGCTATGCTAATATGCTAATATGCTAATATGCTAATACGTTAATATGCTAACACGCTATGCTAATATGCTAATATGCTAATATGCTATGCTAATATGCTAATATGCTAATATACTAATATGCTAATATGCTAGTATGCTATGCTAATATGCTAATATGCTAATATGCTAATATGCTAATATGCTAATATGCTAACACGCTATGCTAATATGCTAATATGCTAATATGCTAATATGCTATGCTAATATGCTAATATGCTAATATGCTAATATGCTATGCTAATATGCTAATACGCTAATATGCTAACACGCTATGCTAATATGCTAATATATTAATATGCTAATATGCTAATATGCTATCCTAATATGCTAATATCCTAATATACTAATATGCTAATATGCTAACACGCTATGCTAATATGCTAATATGCTAATATGCTAATATGCTAATATGCTAATATGCTAATATGCTATGCTAATATGCTAATATGCTAATTGCTAATATGCTAACACGCTATGCTAATATGCTAATATGCTAATATGCTAATATGCTAATATATTAATATATTAATATGCTAATATGCTAATATGCTAATATGCTAATATGCTAATATGCTAATATGCTATGCTAATATGCTAATATGCTAATATGCGAATACGCTAATATGCTAACACGCTATGCTAATATGCTAATATGCTAATATGCTATGCTAATATGCTAATATGCTAATATGCTAATACGCTAATATGCTAACACGCTATGCTAATATGCTATGCTAATATGCTAATATGCTAATCCGCTATTACACGCTATGCTAATATGCTAATATGCTAATATGCTAATATGCTAACACGCTAATATACTAACACGCTACGCTAATATGCTAATATGCTAATATGCTAATATGCTAATATGCTAATATGCTAATATGCTAATATGCTATGCTAATATGCTAATATGCTAATACGCTAATATGCTAACACGCTATGCTAATATGCTAATATGCTAATATGCTAATACGCTAATATGCTAACACGCTATGCTAATATGCTAATATGCTAATATGCTAATATGCTATGCTAACATGCTAATAT
This sequence comes from Brienomyrus brachyistius, assembly GCF_023856365.1. NCBI lineage: Eukaryota > Metazoa > Chordata > Actinopteri > Osteoglossiformes > Mormyridae > Brienomyrus > Brienomyrus brachyistius. Next base: position 74,668 of record NW_026042478.1, read on the forward strand.
GCTAATACGCTAATATGCTAACACGCTATGCTAATATGCTAATATGCTAATATGCTAATATGTTAATATGCTAATATGCTATGCTAATATGCTAATATGCTAATATGCTAATATGCTAATACGCTAATATGCTAACACGCAATGCTAATATGCTAATATGCTAATATGCTAATACGCTAATATGCTAACACGCTATGCTAATATGCTAATATGTTAATATGCTAATATGTTAATATGCTAATATTTTATGCTAATATGCTAATATGCTAATATGCTAACACACTATGCTAATATGCTATGCTAATATGCTAATATGCTAATATGCTAATATGTTAATATGCTAATATGCTATGCTAATATGCTAATATGCTAATATGCTAATACGCTAATATGCTAACACGCAATGCTAATATGCTAATATGCTAATATGCTAATACGCTAATATGCTAACACACTATGCTAATATGCTAATATGTTAATATGCTAATATGTTAATATGCTAATATTTTATGCTAATATGCTAATATGCTAATATGCTAACACACTATGCTAATATGCTATGCTAATATGCTAATATGCTAATATGCTAACACGCTATGCTAATATGCTAATATGACTAATATGCTATGCTAATATGCTAATATGCTAATATGCTAATATGCTAATATGCTAACACGCTATGCTAATATGCTAATATGCTAATATGCTAATATGCTAATATGCTATGCTAATATGCTAATATGCTAATACGCTAATATGCTAACACGCTATGCTAATATGCTAATATGCTAATATGCTAATACGCTAATATGCTAACACGCTATGCTAATATGCAAATATGCTAATATGCTAATATGCTAATATGCTAATACGCTAATATGCTAACACGCTATGCTAATATGCTAATATGCTAATATGCTATGCTAACATGCTAATATGCTAATACGCTAATATGCTAACACGCTATGCTAATATGCTAATATGCTAATATGCTATGTTAATATGCTAATATGCTATGCTAATATGCTAATATGCTAATATGCTAATACGCTAATATGCTAACACGCAATGCTAATATGCTAATATGCTAATATGCTAATACGCTAATATGCTAACACGCTATGCTAATATGCTAATATGTTAATATGCTAATATGTTAATATGCTAATATTTTATGCTAATATGCTAATATGCTAAATTGCTAACACACTATGCTAATATGCTATGCTAATATGCTAATATGCTAATATGCTAACACGCTATGCTAATATGCTAATATGCTAATATGCTAATATGCTAATATGCTAATACGCTAATATGCTAACACGCTATGCTAATATGCTAATATGCTAATATGCTAATACGCTAATATGCTAACACGCTATGCTAATATGCAAATATGCTAATATGCTAATATGCTAATATGCTAATACGCTAATATGCTAACACGCTATGCTAATATGCTAATATGCTAATATGCTATGCTAACATGCTAATATGCTAATACGCTAATATGCTAACACGCTATGCTAATATGCTAATATGCTAATATGCTAATATGTTAATATGCTAATATGCTATGCTAATATGCTAATATGCTTATATGCTAATACGCTAATATGCTAACACGCAATGCTAATATGCTAATATGCTAATATGCTAATACGCTAATATGCTAACACGCTATGCTAATATGCTACTATGTTAATATGCTAATATGTTAATATGCTAATATTTTATGCTAATATGCTAATATGCTAATATGCTAACACACTATGCTAATATGCTATGCTAATATGCTAATATGCTAATATGCTAACACGCTATGCTAATATGCTAATATGCTAATATGCTATGCTAATATGCTAATATGCTAATATGCTAATATGCTAATATGCTAACACGCTATGCTAATATGCTAATATGCTAATATGCTAATATGCTATGCTAATATGCTAATATGCTAATACGCTAATATGCTAACACGCTATGCTAATATGCTAATATGCTAATATGCTAATACGCTAATATGCTAACACGCTATGCTAATATGCAAATATGCTAATATGCTAATATGCTAATATGCTAATACGCTAATATGCTAACACGCTATGCTAATATGCTAATATGCTAATATGCTATGCTAACATGCTAATATGCTAATACGCTAATATGCTAACACGCTATGCTAATATGCTAATATGCTAATATGCTAATATGTTAATATGCTAATATGCTATGCTAATATGCTAATATGCTAATATGCTAATACGCTAATATGCTAACACGCAATGCTAATATGCTAATATGCTAATATGCTAATACGCTAATATGCTAACACGCTATGCTAATATGCTAATATGTTAATATGCTAATATGTTAATATGCTAATATTTTATGCTAATATGCTAATATGCTAATATGCTAACACACTATGCTAATATGCTATGCTAATATGCTAATATGCTAATATGCTAACACGCTATGCTAATATGCTAATATGCTAATATGCTAATATGCTAATATGCTATGCTAATATGCTAATATGCTAATATGCTAATATGCTGATATGCTATGCTAATATGCTAATACGCTAATATGCTAACACGCTATGCTAATATACTAATATGCTAATATGCTAATATGCTAATATGCTAATATGCTAATATGCTATGCTAATATGCTATGCTATGCTAATATGCTAACACGCTATGCTAATATGCTAATATGCTAATATGCTAATATGCTAATATGCTAATATGCTATGCTAATATGCTAATATGCTAATACACTAATATGCTAACACGCTATGCTAATATGCTATGCTACTATGCTAATATGCTAATATGCTAATATCCTAATATGCTAATATCCTAATATACTAATATGCTAATATGCTAACACGCTATGCTAATATGCTAATATGCTAATATGCTAATATGCTATGCTAATATGCTAATATGCTAATTGCTAATATGCTAACACGCTATGCTAATATGCTAATATGCTAATATGCTAATATATTAATATATTAATATGTTAATATGCTAATATGCTATGCTAATATGCTATTATGCTAATACGCTAATATGCTAACACGCTATGCTAATATGCTAATATGCTAATTATGCTAATATGCTAATATGCTATGCTAATATGCTAATATGCTAATATGCTAATACGCTAATATGCTAACACGCTATGCTAATATGCTAATATGCTAATATGCTAATATGCTAATATGCTAATATGCTATGCTAATATGCTAATATGCTAATACGCTAATATGCTAACACGTTATGCTAATATGCTAATATGCTAATACGGTAATATGCTAATATGCTATGCTAAATATGCTAATATGCTATGCTAATATGCTAATATGCTAATATGCTAATACGCTAATATGCTAACACGCTATGCTAATATGCTAATATGCTAATATGCTAATATGCTATGCTAATATACTAATATGCTAATACGCTAATATGCTAATACGGTAATATGCTAATATACTATGCTAATATGCTAATATGCTATGCTAATATGCTAATATGCTAATACGCTAATATGCTAACACGCTATGCTAATATGCTAACACGCTATGCTAATATGCTAATATGCTAATATGCTATGCTAATATATACTAATATGCTAATACGCTAATATGCTAATACGCTAATATGCTAACACGCTATGCTAATATGCTAATATGCTAATATGCTAATATGCTAATTTGCTAATATGCTATGCTAATATGCTAATATGCTAATATGCTAATATGCTAATATGCTCACGCTATGCTAATATGCTTATATGCTAATATGCTAATATGCTAACACGCTATGCTAATATGCTAATATGCTATGCTAATATACTAATATGCTAATATGCTAATATGCTATGCTAATATGCTAATATGCTAATCCGCTATAACACGCTATGCTAATATGCTAATATGCTAATATGCTAATATGCTAATATGCTAATATGCTCACGCTATGCTAATATGCTTATATGCTAATATGCTAATATGCTAACACGCTATGTTAATATGCTAATATGCTATGCTAATATGCTAATATGCTAATACACTAACACGCTATGCTAATATGCTAATATGCTAATATGCTAATATGCTATGCTAATATGCTAATATGCTAATATGCTAATATGCTATGCTAATATGCTAATATGCTAATACACTAACACGCTATGCTAATATGCTAATACACTAACACGCTATGCTAATATTCTAATATGCTAATATGCTAATATGCTAATATGCTAATATGCTAATATGCTATGCTAATATGCTAATATGCTAATATGCTAATATGCTAATATGCTATGTTAATATGCTAATATGCTAATATGCTAATATGCTAATATGCTATGCTAATATGCTAATATGCTAATATGCTATGCTAATATGCTAATATGCTATGCTAATATGCTATGCTAATATGCTAATATGCTAATACACTAACACGCTATACTAATATGCTAATATGCTAATATGCTAATATGCTATGCTAATATACTAATATGCTAACATGCTAATATGCTAATATGCTAATACGCTAATATGCTAACACGCAATACTAATATGCTAATATGCTAATATGCTAATATGCTAATATACTAATACGCTAATATGCTAATATGCTAATATGCTATGCTAATATGCTAATATGCTAATACGCTAATATGCTAACACGCTATGCTAATATGCTAATATGCTAATATGCTAATATGCTAATATGCTATGCTAATATGCTAATATGCTAATATGCTAATACGCTAATATGCTAACACGCTATGCTAATAAGCTAATATGCTAATATGCTAATATGCTAATATGCTATGCTAATATACTAATATGCTAATACGCTAATATGCTAACACGCTATGCTAATGTGCTAATATGCTAATATGCTAATATGCTAATATGCTATGCTAATATGCTAATATTCTAATACGCTAAAATGCTAACACGCTATGCTAATATGCTAATATGCTAATATGCTAATACGCTAATATGCTAACACGCTATGCTAATATGCAAATATGCTAATATGCTAATATGCAAATATGCTAATATGCTAATATGCTAATATGCAAATATGCTATGCTAATATGCTAATATGCTAATATGCTAATATGCTAATACGCTAATATGCTAACACGCTATACTAATATGCTAATATGCTAATATGCTAATATGCTATGCTAATATGCTAATATGCTAATACGCTAATATGCTAACACGCTATGCTAATATGCTAATATGCAAATATGCTAATATGTTATGTTAATATGCTATGATAATATGCTAATTTGCTAATACGCTAATATGCTAACACGCAATGCTAATATGCTAATATGCTAATATGCTAATATGCTATGCTAATATACTATGCGAATACGCTAATATGCTAACACGCTATGCTAATATGCTAATATGCTAATATGCTAATATGCTAATATGCTATGCTAATATGCTAATATGCTAATATTCTAATACGTTAATATGCTAACACGCTATGCTAATATGCTAATATGCTAATATGCTATGCTAATATGCTAATATGCTAATATACTAATATGCTAATATGCTAGTATGCTATGCTAATATGCTAATATGCTAATATGCTAATATGCTAATATGCTAATATGCTAATATGCTAACACGCTATGCTAATATGCTAATATGCTAATATGCTAATATGCTATGCTAATATGCTAATATGCTAATATGCTAATATGCTATGCTAATATGCTAATACGCTAATATGCTAACACGCTATGCTAATATGCTAATATATTAATATGCTAATATGCTAATATGCTATCCTAATATGCTAATATCCTAATATACTAATATGCTAATATGCTACACGCTATGCTAATATGCTAATATGCTAATATGCTAATATGCTAATATGCTAATATGCTAATATGCTAATATGCTATGCTAATATGCTAATATGCTAATTGCTAATATGCTAACACGCTATGCTAATATGCTAATATGCTAATATGCTAATATGCTAATATATTAATATATTAATATGCTAATATGCTAATATGCTAATATGCTAATATGCTAATATGCTATGCTAATATGCTAATATGCTAATATGCGAATACGCTAATATGCTAACACGCTATGCTAATATGCTAATATGCTAATATGCTATGCTAATATGCTAATATGCTAATATGCTAATACGCTAATATGCTAACACGCTATGCTAATATGCTATGCTAATATGCTAATATGCTAATCCGCTATAACACGCTATGCTAATATGCTAATATGCTAATATGCTAATATGCTAACACGCTAATATACTAACACGCTACGCTAATATGCTAATATGCTAATATGCTAATATGCTAATATGCTATGCTAATATGCTAATATGCTAATACGCTAATATGCTAACACGCTATGCTAATATGCTAATATGCTAATATGCTAATACGCTAATATGCTAACATGCTATGCTAATATGCTAATATGCTAATATGCTAATATGCTATGCTAACATGCTAATATGCTAATACGCTAATATGCTAACACGCTATGCTAATATACTAATATGCTAATATGCTAATATGTTAATATGCTAATATGCTATGCTAATATGCTAATATGCTAATATGCTAATATGCTAATACGCTAATATGCTAACACGCAATGCTAATATGCTAATATGCTAATATGCTAATACGCTAATATGCTAACACGCTATGCTAATATGCTAATATGTTAATATGCTAATATGTTAATATGCTAATATTTTATGCTATTATGCTAATATGCTAATATGCTAACACACTATGCTAATATGCTATGCTAATATGCTAATATGCTAATATGCTAACACACTATGCTAATATGCTAATATGCTAATATGCTAATATGCTAATACGCTAATATGCTAACACGCTATGCTAATATGCTAATATGCTAATATGCTAATATGCTAATATGCTATGCTAATATGCTAATATGCTAATACGCTAATATGCTAACACGCTATGCTAATATGCTAATATGCTAATATGCTAATACGCTAATATGCTAACACGCTATGCTAATATGCAAATATGCAAATATGCTAATATGCTAATATGCTAATATGCTAATACGCTAATATGCTAACACGCTATGCTAATATGCTAATATGCTAATATGCTATGCTAACATGCTAATATGCTAATACGCTAATATGCTAACACGCTATGCTAATATGCTAATATGCTAATATGCTATGTTAATATGCTAATATGCTATGCTAATATGCTAATATGCTAATATGCTAATACGCTAATATGCTAACACGCAATGCTAATATGCTAATATGCTAATATGCTAATACGCTAATATGCTAACACGCTATGCTAATATGCTAATATGTTAATATGCTAATATGTTAATATGCTAATATTTTATGCTAATATGCTAATATGCTAATATGCTAACACACTATGCTAATATGCTATGCTAATATGCTAATATGCTAATATGCTAACACGCTATGCTAATATGCTAATATGCTAATATGCTAATATGCTATGCTAATATGCTAATACGCTAATATGCTAACACGCTATGCTAATATGCTAATATGCTAATATGCTAATACGCTAATATGCTAACACGCTATGCTAATATGCAAATATGCTATATGCTAATATGCTAATATGCTAATCGCTAATATGCTAACACGCTATGCTAATATGCTAATATGCTAATATGCTATGCTAACATGCTAATATGCTAATACGCTAATATGCTAACACGCTATGCTAATATGCTAATATGCTATATGCTAATATTATGCTAATATGCTAATATGCTAATATGCTAATATGCTAATACGCTAATATGCTAACACGCAATGCTAATATGCTAATATGCTAATATGCTAATACGCTAATATGCTAACACGCTATGCTAATATGCTACTATGTTAATATGCTAATATGTTAATATGCTATTTTATGCTAATATGCTAATATGCTAATATGCTAACACACTATGCTAATATGCTATGCTAATATGCTAATATGCTAATATGCTAACTCGCTATGCTAATATGCTAATATGCTAATGCTATGCTAATATGCTAATATGCTATGCTAACACGCTATGCTAATAGGCTAATATGCTAATATGCTAATATGCTATGCTAATATGCTAATATGCTAATACGCTAATATGCTAACACGCTATGCTAATATGCTAATATGCTAATATGCTAATACGCTAATATGCTAACACGCTATGCTAATATGCAAATATGCTAATATGCTAATATGCTAATATGCTAATACGCTAATATGCTAACACGCTATGCTAATATGCTAATATGCTAATATGCTATGCTAACATGCTAATATGCTAATACGCTAATATGCTAACACGCTATGCTAATATGCTAATATGCTACTATGCTAATATGTTAATATGCTAATATGCTATGCTAATATGCTAATATGCTAATATGCTAATACGCTAATATGCTAACACGCAATGCTAATATGCTAATATGCTAATATGCTAATACGCTAATATGCTAACACGCTATGCTAAAATGCTAATATGTTAATATGCTAATATGTTAATATGCTAATATTTTATGCTAATATGCTAATATGCTTATATGCTAACACACTATGCTAATATGCTATGCTAATATGCTAATATGCTAATATGCTAACACGCTATGCTAATATGCTAATATGCTAATATGCTAATATGCTATGCTAATATGCTAATATGCTAATATGCTAATATGCTAATATGCTAATATGCTAATATGCTGATATGCTATGCTAATATGCTAATACGCTAATATGCTAACACGCTATGCTAATATGCTAATATGCTAATATGCTAATATGCTAATATGCTAATATGCTATGCTAATATGCTATGCTATGCTAATATGCTAACACGCTATGCTAATATGCTAATATGCTAATATGCTAATATGCTAATATGCTATGCTAATATGCTAATATGCTAATACACTAATATGCTAACACACTATGCTAATATGCTATGCTAATATGCTAATATGCTAATATGCTAATATCCTAATATGCTAATATCCTAATATACTAATATGCTAATATGCTAACACGCTATGCTAATATGCTATATGCTAATATGCTAATATGCTATGCTAATATGCTAATATGCTAATATGCTAATATGCTAATATGCTATGCTAATATGCTAATATGCTACTATGCTAATATGTTAATATGCTATGCTAATATGCTAATATGCTAATATGCTAATATGCTAATATGCTAATACACTAACACGCTATGCTAATATGCTAATATGCTAATATGCTAATATGCTATGCTAATATGGCTAATATGCTAATATGCTAATATGCTAATATGCTAATATGCTAATATGCTATGCTAATATGCTAATATGCTAATATGCTAATATGCTAATATGCTAATATGCTAATATGCTATGCTAATATGCTAATATGCTAATATGCTAATATGCTATGCTAATATGCTAATATGCTAATATGCTAATATACTAATATGCTAATACGCTAATATGCTATGCTAATATGCTAATATGCTAATATGCTAATATGCTAATATGCTAATATGCTAATATGCTAATATGCTAATACGCTAATATGCTAACACGCTATGCTAATATGCTAATATGCTAATATGCTAATATGCTAATATGCTATGCTAATATGCTAATATGCTATGCTAATATGCTAATATGCTAATATGCTAATATGCTAATATACTAATATGCTAATACGCTAACACGCTATGCTAATATGCTAATACGCTAATACGCTAACACGTTATGCTAATATGCTAATATGCTAATATGCTAATATGTTAATATGCTAATATGCTATGCTAATATGCTAATATACAAATCTTCTAATATGCTAATATGCTAATATGCTATGCTAATATGCTAATATGCTAATATGCTAATATGCTAATATGCTAATATGCTATGCTAATATGCTAATATGCTAATATGCTAATATGCTAATATGCTATGCTAATATGCTAATATGCTAATACACTAACACGCTATGCTAATATGCTAATAGCTATGCTAATATGCTAATATGCTAATATGCTAATATGCTAATATGCTATGCTAATATGCCAATATGCTAATATGTTAATATACTAATATGCTAATATGCTAATATGCTAATACACTAATATGCTAACACGCATGCTAATATGTTAATATGCTAATATGCTATATGCTATATGCCTAATATGCTAATATGCTAATATGCTAATATGCTAATATGCTAATATGCTAATATGCTATGCTAATATGCTAATATGCTATGCTAATATGCTAATATGCTAATATGCTAATACGCTAACACGCTATGCTAATATGCTAATATGTTCTAATATGCTAATATGCTAATATGCTAATATGCTAATGCTAATATGCTAATATGCTAATATGCTATGCTAATATGCTAATACGCTAACACGCTATGCTAATATGCTAATATGCTAATATGCTATGCTAATATGCTAATAAGCTAATATGCTAATATGCTAATATGCTAATATGCTAATATGCTAATATGCTAATATGCTAATATGCTAATATGCTATGCTAATATGCTAATATGCTAATATGCTAATATGCTAACTATGCTAATATGCTAAGCTAATGCTAATATGCTAATATGCTAATATGCTAATATGCTAATATGCTAATATGCTATGCTAATATATGCTAATATGCTAATATGCTAATAGCTAATATGCTAATATGCTAATATGCTATGCTAATATGCTAATAGCTATGCTAATATGCTATGCTAATATGCTAATATGCTAATATGCTAATATGCTAATATGCTAATATGCTATGTATTGCTAATATGCTAATATGCTAATATGCTAATATGCTAATATGCTAATATGCTAATATGCTATGCTAATATGCTAATATGCTAATTATGCTAATATGCTAATATGCTAATATGCTAATATGCTAATATGCTATGCTAAATATGCTAATATTATGCTAATATGCTAATATGCTAATATGCTATGCTAATATGCTATGCTAATATGCTAATATGCTAATATGCTAATATGCTAATATGCTATGCTAATATGCTAATATGCTAATACACTAACACGCTATGCTAATATGCTAATATGCTAATATGCTAATATGCTAATATGCTAATATGCTAATATGCTATGCTAATATGCTAATATGCTAATATGCTAATATGCTAATATGCTAATATGCTAATATGCTAATATGTTAATATGCTATGCTAATATGCTAATATGCTAATATGCTAATATGCTAACACACTATGCTAATATGCTATGCTAATATGCTAATATGCTAATATGCTAACACGCTATGCTAATATGCTAATATGCTAATATGCTATGCTAATATGCTAATATGCTAATATGCTAATATGCTAATATGCTAACACGCTATGCTAATATGCTAATATGCTAATATGCTAATATGCTATGCTAATATGCTAATATGCTAATACGCTAATATGCTAACACGCTATGCTAATATGCTAATATGCTAATATGCTAATACGCTAATATGCTAACACGCTATGCTAATATGCAAATATGCTAATATGCTAATATGCTAATATGCTAATACGCTAATATGCTAACACGCTATGCTAATATGCTAATATGCTAATATGCTATGCTAACATGCTAATATGCTAATACGCTAATATGCTAACACGCTATGCTAATATGCTAATATGCTAATATGCTAATATGTTAATATGCTAATATGCTATGCTAATATGCTAATATGCTAATATGCTAATACGCTAATATGCTAACACGCAATGCTAATATGCTAATATGCTAATATGCTAATACGCTAATATGCTAACACGCTATGCTAATATGCTAATATGTTAATATGCTAATATGTTAATATGCTAATATTTTATGCTAATATGCTAATATGCTAATATGCTAACACACTATGCTAATATGCTATGCTAATATGCTAATATGCTAATATGCTAACACGCTATGCTAATATGCTAATATGCTAATATGCTAATATGCTAATATGCTATGCTAATATGCTAATATGCTAATATGCTAATATGCTAATATGCTAATATGCTGATATGCTATGCTAATATGCTAATACGCTAATATGCTAACACGCTATGCTAATATACTAATATGCTAATATGCTAATATGCTAATATGCTAATATGCTAATATGCTATGCTAATATGCTATGCTATGCTAATATGCTAACACGCTATGCTAATATGCTAATATGCTAATATGCTAATATGCTAATATGCTAATATGCTAATATGCTATGCTAATATGCTAATATGCTAATACACTAATATGCTAACACGCTATGCTAATATGCTATGCTAATATGCTAATATGCTAATATGCTAATATCCTAATATGCTAATATCCTAATATACTAATATGCTAAATGCTAACACGCTATGCTAATAAGCTAATATGCTATGCTAATATGCTAATATGCTAATTGCTAATATGCTAACACGCTATGCTAATATGCTAATATGCTAATATGCTAATATATTAATATATTAATATGTTAATATGCTAATATGCTATGCTAATATGATAATATGCTAATACGCTAATATGCTAACACGCTATGCTAATATGCTAATATGCTAATATGCTAATATGCTAATATGCTATGCTAATATGCTAATATGCTAATATGCTAATACGCTAATATGCTAACACGCTATGCTAATATGCTAATATGCTAATATGCTAATATGCTAATATGCTAATATGCTATGCTAATATGCTAATATGCTAATACGCTAATATGCTAACACGTTATGCTAATATGCTAATATGCTAATACGGTAATATGCTAATATGCTATGCTAATATGCTAATATGCTATGCTAATATGCTAATATGCTAATATGCTAATACGCTAATATGCTAACACGCTATGCTAATATGCTAATATGCTAATATGCTAATATGCTATGCTAATATACTAATATGCTAATACGCTAATATGCTAATACGGTAATATGCTAATATACTATGCTAATATGCTAATATGCTATGCTAATATGCTAATATGCTAATACGCTAATATGCTAACACGCTATGCTAATATGCTAACACGCTATGCTAATATGCTAATATGCTAATATGCTATGCTAATATACTAATATGCTAATACGCTAATATGCTAATACGCTAATATGCTAACACGCTATGCTAATATGCTAATATGCTAATATGCTAATATGCTAATTTGCTAATATGCTATGCTAATATGCTAATATGCTAATATGCTAATATGCTAATATGCTCACGCTATGCTAATATGCTTATATGCTAATATGCTAATATGCTAACACGCTATGCTAATATGCTAATATGCTATGCTAATATACTAATATGCTAATATGCTAATATGCTATGCTAATATGCTAATATGCTAATCCGCTATAACACGCTATGCTAATATGCTAATATGCTAATATGCTAATATGCTAATATGCTAATATGCTCACGCTATGCTAATATGCTTATATGCTAATATGCTAATATGCTAACACGCTATGTTAATATGCTAATATGCTATGCTAATATGCTAATATGCTAATACACTAACACGCTATGCTAATATGCTAATATGCTAATATGCTAATATGCTATGCTAATATGCTAATATGCTAATATGCTAATATGCTATGCTAATATGCTAATATGCTAATACACTAACACGCTATGCTAATATGCTAATACACTAACACGCTATGCTAATATTCTAATATGCTAATATGCTAATATGCTAATATGCTAATATGCTAATATGCTATGCTAATATGCTAATATGCTAATATGCTAATATGCTAATATGCTATGCTAATATGCTAATATGCTAATATGCTAATATGCTAATATGCTATGCTAATATGCTAAATGCTAATATGCTATGCTAATATGCTAATATGCTATGCTAATATGCTAATATGCTAATATGCTAATACCTAACACGCTAATATGCTAATATGCTAATATGCTAATATGCTAATATGCTAGCTAATATACTAATATGCTAAATGCTAATATGCTAATATGCTAATCGCTAATATGCTAATATGCAACACGCAATACTAATATGCTAATATGCTAATATGCTAATATGCTAATATACTAATACGCTAATATGCTAATATGCTAATATGCTATGCTAATATGCTAATATGCTAATACGCTAATATGCTAACACGCTATGCTAATATGCTAATATGCTAATATGCTAATATGCTATGCTAATATGCTAATATGCTAATATGCTAATACGCTAATATGCTAACACGCTATGCTAATATGCTAATATGCTAATATGCTAATATGCTAATATGCTATGCTAATATACTAATATGCTAATACGCTAATATGCTAACACGCTATGCTAATGTGCTAATATGCTAATATGCTAATATGCTAATATGCTATGCTAATATGCTAATATTCTAATACGCTAAAATGCTAACACGCTATGCTAATATGCTAATATGCTAATATGCTAATACGCTAATATGCTAACACGCTATGCTAATATGCAAATATGCTAATATGCTAATATGCAAATATGCTAATATGCTAATATGCTAATATGCAAATATGCTATGCTAATATGCTAATATGCTAATATGCTAATATGCTAATACGCTAATATGCTAACACGCTATACTAATATGCTAATATGCTAATATGCTAATATGCTATGCTAATATGCTAATATGCTAATACGCTAATATGCTAACACGCTATGCTAATATGCTAATATGCAAATATGCTAATATGTTATGTTAATATGCTATGATAATATGCTAATTTGCTAATACGCTAATATGCTAACACGCAATGCTAATATGCTAATATGCTAATATGCTAATATGCTATGCTAATATACTATGCGAATACGCTAATATGCTAACACGCTATGCTAATATGCTAATATGCTAATATGCTAATATGCTAATATGCTATGCTAATATGCTAATATGCTAATATTCTAATACGTTAATATGCTAACACGCTATGCTAATATGCTAATATGCTAATATGCTATGCTAATATGCTAATATGCTAATATACTAATATGCTAATATGCTAGTATGCTATGCTAATATGCTAATATGCTAATATGCTAATATGCTAATATGCTAATATGCTAATATGCTAACACGCTATGCTAATATGCTAATATGCTAATATGCTAATATGCTATGCTAATATGCTAATATGCTAATATGCTAATATGCTATGCTAATATGCTAATACGCTAATATGCTAACACGCTATGCTAATATGCTAATATATTAATATGCTAATATGCTAATATGCTATCCTAATATGCTAATATCCTAATATACTAATATGCTAATATGCTAACACGCTATGCTAATATGCTAATATGCTAATATGCTAATATGCTAATATGCTAATATGCTAATATGCTAATATGCTATGCTAATATGCTAATATGCTAATTGCTAATATGCTAACACGCTATGCTAATATGCTAATATGCTAATATGCTAATATGCTAATATATTAATATATTAATATGCTAATATGCTAATATGCTAATATGCTAATATGCTAATATGCTATGCTAATATGCTAATATGCTAATATGCGAATACGCTAATATGCTAACACGCTATGCTAATATGCTAATATGCTAATATGCTATGCTAATATGCTAATATGCTAATATGCTAATACGCTAATATGCTAACACGCTATGCTAATATGCTATGCTAATATGCTAATATGCTAATCCGCTATAACACGCTATGCTATATGCTAATATGCTAATATGCTAATATGCTAACACGCTAATATACTAACACGCTACGCTAATATGCTAATATGCTAATATGCTAATATGCTAATATGCTATGCTAATATGCTAATATGCTAATACGCTAATATGCTAACACGCTATGCTAATATGCTAATATGCTAATATGCTAATACGCTAATATGCTAACACGCTATGCTAATATGCTAATATGCTAATATGCTAATATGCTATGCTAACATGCTAATATGCTAATACGCTAATATGCTAACACGCTATGCTAATATACTAATATGCTAATATGCTAATATGTTAATATGCTAATATGCTATGCTAATATGCTAATATGCTAATATGCTAATATGCTAATACGCTAATATGCTAACACGCAATGCTAATATGCTAATATGCTAATATGCTAATACGCTAATATGCTAACACGCTATGCTAATATGCTAATATGTTAATATGCTAATATGTTAATATGCTAATATTTTATGCTAATATGCTAATATGCTAATATGCTAACACACTATGCTAATATGCTATGCTAATATGCTAATATGCTAATATGCTAACACACTATGCTAATATGCTAATATGCTAATATGCTAATATGCTAATACGCTAATATGCTAACACGCTATGCTAATATGCTAATATGCTAATATGCTAATATGCTAATATGCTATGCTAATATGCTAATATGCTAATACGCTAATATGCTAACACGCTATGCTAATATGCTAATATGCTAATATGCTAATACGCTAATATGCTAACACGCTATGCTAATATGCAAATATGCAAATATGCTAATATGCTAATATGCTAATATGCTAATACGCTAATATGCTAACACGCTATGCTAATATGCTAATATGCTAATATGCTATGCTAACATGCTAATATGCTAATACGCTAATATGCTAACACGCTATGCTAATATGCTAATATGCTAATATGCTATGTTAATATGCTAATATGCTATGCTAATATGCTAATATGCTAATATGCTAATACGCTAATATGCTAACACGCAATGCTAATATGCTAATATGCTAATATGCTAATACGCTAATATGCTAACACGCTATGCTAATATGCTAATATGTTAATATGCTAATATGTTAATATGCTAATATTTTATGCTAATATGCTAATATGCTAATATGCTAACACACTATGCTAATATGCTATGCTAATATGCTAATATGCTAATATGCTAACACGCTATGCTAATATGCTAATATGCTAATATGCTAATATGCTATGCTAATATGCTAATACGCTAATATGCTAACACGCTATGCTAATATGCTAATATGCTAATATGCTAATACGCTAATATGCTAACACGCTATGCTAATATGCAAATATGCTAATATGCTAATATGCTAATATGCTAATACGCTAATATGCTAACACGCTATGCTAATATGCTAATATGCTAATATGCTATGCTAACATGCTAATATGCTAATACGCTAATATGCTAACACGCTATGCTAATATGCTAATATGCGAATATGCTAATATGTTAATATGCTAATATGCTATGCTAATATGCTAATATGCTAATATGCTAATACGCTAATATGCTAACACGCAATGCTAATATGCTAATATGCTAATATGCTAATACGCTAATATGCTAACACGCTATGCTAATATGCTACTATGTTAATATGCTAATATGTTAATATGCTAATATTTTATGCTAATATGCTAATATGCTAATATGCTAACACACTATGCTAATATGCTATGCTAATATGCTAATATGCTAATATGCTAACACGCTATGCTAATATGCTAATATGCTAATATGCTATGCTAATATGCTAATATGCTAATATGCTAATATGCTATGCTAACACGCTATGCTAATATGCTAATATGCTAATTATGCTAATATGCTATGCTAATATGCTAATATGCTAATACGCTAATATGCTAACACGCTATGCTAATATGCTAATATGCTAATATGCTAATACGCTAATATGCTAACACGCTAATATGCTAACACGCTATGCTAATATGCAAATATGCTAATATGCTAATAGCTAATATGCTAATACGCTAATATGCTAACACGCTATGCTAATATGCTAATATGCTAATATGCTATGCTAACATGCTAATATGCTAATACGCTAATATGCTAACACGCTATGCTAATATGCTAATATGCTAATATGCTAATATGTTAATATGCTAATATGCTATGCTAATATGCTAATATGCTAATATGCTAATATGCTAATATGCTAATACGCTAATATGCTAACACGCAATGCTAATATGCTAATATGCTAATATGCTAATACGCTAATATGCTAACACGCTATGCTAATATGCTAATATGTTAATATGCTAATATGTTAATATGCTAATATTTTATGCTAATATGCTAATATGCTAATATGCTAACACACTATGCTAATATGCTATGCTAATATGCTAATATGCTAATATGCTAACACGCTATGCTAATATGCTAATATGCTAATATGCTAATATGCTATGCTAATATGCTAATATGCTAATATGCTAATATGCTAATATGCTAATATGCTAATATGCTGATATGCTATGCTAATATGCTAATACGCTAATATGCTAACACGCTATGCTAATATGCTAATATGCTAATATGCTAATATGCTAATATGCTAATATGCTATGCTAATATGCTATGCTATGCTAATATGCTAACACGCTATGCTAATATGCTAATATGCTAATATGCTAATATGCTAATATGCTATGCTAATATGCTAATATGCTAATACACTAATATGCTAACACGCTATGCTAATATGCTATGCTAATATGCTAATATGCTAATATGCTAATATCCTAATATGCTAATATCCTAATATACTAATATGCTAATATGCTAACACGCTATGCTAATATGCTAATATGCTAATATGCTAATATGCTATGCTAATATGCTAATATGCTAATATGCTAATATGCTAATATATGCTATGCTAATATGCTAATATGCTAATATGCTAATATGCTAATATGCTATGCTAATATGCTAATATGCTAATATGCTAATATGCTAATATGCTAATACACTAACACGCTATGCTAATATGCTAATATGCTAATATGCTAATATGCTATGCTAATATGCTAATATGCTAATATGCTAATATGCTAATATGCTAATATGCTAATATGCTATGCTAATATGCTAATATGCTAATATGCTAATATGCTAATATGCTAATATGCTATGCTAATATGCTAATATGCTAATATGCTAATATGCTATGCTAATATGCTAATATGCTAATATGCTAATATACTAATATGCTAATACGCTAATATGCTATGCTAATATGCTAATATGCTAATATGCTAATATGCTAATATGCTATGCTAATATGCTAATATGCTAATATGCTAATACGCTAATATGCTAACACGCTATGCTAATATGCTAATATGCTAATATGCTAATATGCTAATATGCTATGCTAATATGCTAATATGCTATGCTAATATGCTAATATGCTAATATGCTAATATGCTAATATACTAATATGCTAATACGCTAACACGCTATGCTAATATGCTAATACGCTAATACGCTAACACGTTATGCTAATATGCTAATATGCTAATATGCTAATATGTTAATATGCTAATATGCTATGCTAATATGCTAATATACAAATCTTCTAATATGCTAATATGCTAATATGCTATGCTAATATGCTAATATGCTAATATGCTAATATGCTAATATGCTAATATGCTATGCTAATATGCTAATATGCTAATATGCTAATATGCTAATATGCTATGCTAATATGCTAATATGCTAATATGCTAATATGCTAATATGCTATGCTAATATGCTAATATGCTAATATGCTAATATGCTAATATGCTATGCTAATATGCTAATATGCTAATACACTAACACGCTATGCTAATATGCTAATATGCTAATATGCTAATATGCTATGCTAATATGCTAATATGCTAATATGCTAATATGCTAATATGCTAATATGCTATGCTAATATGCCAATATGCTAATATGTTAATATACTAATATGCTAATATGCTAATATGCTAATACACTAATATGCTAACACGCTATGCTAATATGTTAATATGCTAATATGCTAATATGCTATGCTAATATGCCAATATGCTAATATGCTAATATGCTAATATGCTAATATGCTAATATGCTAATATGCTATGCTAATATGCTAATATGCTATGCTAATATGCTAATATGCTAATACGCTAACACGCTATGCTAATATGCTAATATGTTATGCTAATATGCTAATATGCTAATATGCTAATATGCTAATATGCTAATATGCTAATATGCTATGCTAATATGCTAATACGCTAACACGCTATGCTAATATGCTAATATGCTAATATGCTATGCTAATATGCTAATAAGCTAATATGCTAATATGCTAATATGCTAATATGCCTAATATGCTATGCTAATATGCTAATATGCTAATATGCTAATATGCTAATATGCTATGCTAATATGCTAATATGCTAATATGCTAATATGCTAATACGCTAACACGCTATGCTAATATGCTAATATGCTAATATGCTATGCTAATATGCTAATATGCTAATATGCTAATATGCTAATATGCTAATATGCTATGCTAATATGCTAATATGCTAATATGCTAATATGCTAATATGCTAATATGCTATGCTAATATGCTAATATGCTAATATGCTAATATGCTAATATGCTAATACGCTAACATGCTATGCTAATATGCTAATATGCTAATATGCTAATATGCTAATATGCTATGCTAATATGCTAATATGCTATGCTAATATGCTAATATGCTAATATGCTAATATGCTAATATGCTAATATGCTAATATGCTATGCTAATATGCTATGCTAATATGCTAATATGCTAATATGCTAATATGCTAATATGCTATGCTAATATGCTAATATGCTAATACACTAACACGCTATGCTAATATGCTAATATGCTAATATGCTAATATGCTAATATGCTAATATGCTAATATGCTAATATGCTATGCTAATATGCTAATATGCTAATATGCTAATATGCTAATATGCTAATATGCTAATATGTTAATATGCTATGCTAATATGCTAATATGCTAATATGCTAATACGCTAACACGCTATGCTAATATGCTAATATGCTATGCTAATATGCTAATACGCTAACACGCTATGCTAATATGCTAATATGCTAATATGCTAATATGCTAATATGCTAATATGCTATGCTAATATGCTAATATGCTAATATGCTAATATACTAATATGCTAATATGCTATGCTAATATGCTAATATGCTAATATGCTAATATGCTAATATGCTAATATGCTAATATGCTAATACGCTAATATGCTAATATGCTAATATGCTAATATGCTAATATGCTATGCTAATATGCTAATATACTATGCTAATATGCTAATATGCTAATATGCTAATATGCTAATATGCTATGCTAATATGCTAATATGCTAATATGCTAATATGCTAATATGCTAACACGCTATGCTAATATGCTATGCTAATATGCTAATATGCTAATATGCTAATATGCTATGCTAATATGCTAATATGCTAATACACTAACACGCTATGCTAATATGCTAATATGCTAATATGCTAATATGCTAATATGCTAATATGCTAATATGCTAATATGCTAATATGCTAATATGCTAATATGCTAATATGCTATATGCTAATATGCTAATATGCTAATATGCTAATATGCTAATATGCTATGCTAATATGCTAATATGCTATGCTAATATGCTAATACGCTAACACGCTATGCTAATATGCTAATATGCTAATATGCTAATATGCTAATATGCTAATATGCTATGCTAATATGCTAATATGCTAATATGCTAATATGCTAATATGCTATGCTAATATGCTAATATGCTAATATGCTAATATGCTAATACGCTAATATGCTAATATGCTAATATGCTAATATGCTAATATGCTAATATGCTAATATGCTATGCTAATATGCTAATATGCTATGCTAATATGCTAATATGCTAATATGCTAATATGCTAATATGCTAATATGCTAATATGCTATGCTAATATGCTAATATGCTAATATGCTAATATGCTAACACGCTATGCTAATATGCTATGCTAATATGCTAATATGCTAATATGCTATGTTAATATGCTAATATGCTAATACACTAACACGCTATGCTAATATGCTAATATGCTAATATGCTAATATGCTATGCTAACATGCTAATATGCTAATACGCTAATATGCTAACACGCTATGCTAATATGCTAATATGCTAATATGCTAATATGTTAATATGCTAATATGCTATGCTAATATGCTAATATGCTAATATGCTAATACGCTAATTATGCTAACACGCAATTGCTAATATGCTAATATGCTAATACGCTAATATGCTAACACACTATGCTAATATGCTAATATGTTAATATGCTAATATGTTAATATGCTAATATTTTATGCTAATATGCTAATATGCTAATATGCTAACACACTATGCTAATATGCTAATATGCTATATGCTAATATGCTAACACGCTATGCTATGCTAATATGCTAATATGCTCTAATATGCTAATATGCTAATATGCTAATATGCTAATATGCTAACACGCTATGCTACATATGCTAATATGCTAATATGCTAATATGCTAATATGCTAATATGCTAATAGCTAATACGCTAATATGCTAACACGCTATGCTAATATGCAAATATGCTAATATGCTAATATGCTAATATGCTAATACGCTAATATGCTAACACGCTATGCTAATATGCTAAATATGCTAAACGCTATGCTAATATGCTAATATGCTAATATCGCTAATATGCTAATAGCTAATATGCCTATGCTAATATGCTATATGCTAATATGCTAATACGCTAATATGCTACACGCTATGCTAATATGCAAATATGCTAATATGCTAATATGCTAATATGCTAACACACTATGCTAATATGCTATGCTAATATGCTAATATGCTAATACGCTAATATGCTAACACGCTATGCTAATATGCTAATATGCTAATATGCTAATATGCTAATATGCTATGCTAATATGCTAATATGCTAATACGCTAATATGCTAACACGCTATGCTAATATGCTAATATGCTAATATGCTAATACGCTAATATGCTAACACGCTATGCTAATATGCAAATATGCTAATATGCTAATATGCTAATATGCTAATACGCTAATATGCTAACACGCTATGCTAATATGCTAATATGCTAACTATGCTATGCTAACATGCTAATATGCTAATACGCTAATATGCTAACACGCTATGCTAATATGCTAATATGCTAATATGCTATGTTAATATGCTAATATGCTATGCTAATATGCTAATATGCTAATATGCTAATACGCTAATATGCTAACACGCAATGCTAATATGCTAATATGCTAATATGCTAATACGCTAATATGCTAACACGCTATGCTAATATGCTAATATGTTAATATGCTAATATGTTAATATGCTAATATTTTATGCTAATATGCTAATATGCTAATATGCTAACACACTATGCTAATATGCTATGCTAATATGCTAATATGCTAATATGCTAAACGTATGCTAATATGCTAATATGCTAATATGCTAATATGCTAAGTATATGCTATGCTAATATGCTAATACGCTAATATGCTAACACGCTATGCTAATATGCTAATATGCTAATATGCTAATACGCTAATATGCTAACACGCTATGCTAATATGCAATATGCTAATATGCTAATATGCTAATATCTAATACGCTAATATGCTAACAGCTATGCTAATATGCTAATATGCTATGCTATGCTAACATGCTAATATGCTAATACGCTAATATGCTAACACGCTATGCTAATATGCTAATATGCTAATATGCTAATATGCTAATATGCTAATATGCTATGCTAATATGCTAATATGCTAATATGCTAATACGCTAATATGCTAACACGCTATGCTAATATGCTAATATGCTAATATGCTAATACGCTAATATGCTAACGTATGCTAAATGCTAATATGCTAATATGCTTAATATGCTAATATTTTATGCTAATATGCTAATATGCTAATATGCTAACACACTATGCTAATATGCTATAGGCTAATATGCTAATACTGCTAATATGCTAACACGCTATGCTAATATGCTAATATGCTAATATGCTAATATGCTAATATGCTAATATGTAATATGCTAATATGCTAACGTATGCTAATATGCTAATATGCTAATATGCTAATATGCTAATATGCTAATATGCTAATATGCTATGCTAATATGCTAATATGCTAATACTGCTAATATGCTAACACGCTATGCTAATATGCTAATATGCTAATATGCTAATACGCTAATATGCTAACACGCTATGCTAATATGCTAATATGCTAATATGCTAATATGCTAATATGCTAATACGCTAATATGCTAACGCTATGCTAATATGCTAATATGCTAATATGCTATGCTAACATGCTAATATGCTAATACGCTAATATGCTAACACGCTTATGCTAATATGCTAATATGCTAATATCGCTAATATGCTAACACTGCTATGCTAATATGCTAATATGCTAATATGCTAATACTGCTAATATGCTAACACGCTATGCTAATATGCTAATATGCTAATATGCTAATACTGCTAATATGCTAACACGCTATGCTAATATGCTAATATGCTAATATGCTAATTAATATGCTAATATGTTAATATGCTAATATGTTATATGCTAATATTTTATGCTAATATGCTAATATGCTAATATGCTAACACACTATGCTAATATGCTATGCTAATATGCTAATATGCTAATATGCTAACACGCTATGCTAATATGCTAATATGCTAATATGCTAATATGCTATGCTAATATGCTAATATGCTAATATGCTAATATGCTAATATGCTAATATGCTGATATGCTATGCTAATATGCTAATACGCTAATATGCTAACACGCTATGCTAATATACTAATATGCTAATATGCTAATATGCTAATATGCTAATATGCTAATATGCTATGCTAATATGCTATGCTATGCTAATATGCTAACACGCTATGCTAATATGCAAATATGCTAATATGCTAATATGCTAATATGCTAATATGCTAATTATGCTAATATGCTATGCTAATATGCTAATATGCTAATACACTAATATGCTAACACGCTATGCTAATATGCTATGCTAATATGCTAATATGCTAATATGCTAATATCCTAATATGCTAATATCCTAATATACTAATATGCTAATATGCTAACACGCTATGCTAATATGCTAATATGCTAATATGCTAATATGCTATGCTAATATGCTAATATGCTAATTGCTAATATGCTAACACGCTATGCTAATATGCTAATATGCTAATATGCTAATATATTAATATATTAATATGTTAATATGCTAATATGCTATGCTAATATGCTAATATGCTAATACGCTAATATGCTAACACGCTATGCTAATATGCTAATATGCTAATATGCTAATATGCTAATATGCTATGCTAATATGCTAATATGCTAATATGCTAATACGCTAATATGCTAACACGCTATGCTAATATGCTAATATGCTAATATGCTAATATGCTAATATGCTAATATGCTATGCTAATATGCTAATATGCTAATACGCTAATATGCTAACACGTTATGCTAATATGCTAATATGCTAATACGGTAATATGCTAATATGCTATGCTAATATGCTAATATGCTATGCTAATATGCTAATATGCTAATATGCTAATACGCTAATATGCTAACACGCTATGCTAATATGCTAATATGCTAATATGCTAATATGCTATGCTAATATACTAATATGCTAATACGCTAATATGCTAATACGGTAATATGCTAATATACTATGCTAATATGCTAATATGCTATGCTAATATGCTAATATGCTAATACGCTAATATGCTAACACGCTATGCTAATATGCTAACACGCTATGCTAATATGCTAATATGCTAATATGCTATGCTAATATACTAATATGCTAATACGCTAATATGCTAATACGCTAATATGCTAACACGCTATGCTAATATGCTAATATGCTAATATGCTAATATGCTAATTTGCTAATATGCTATGCTAATATGCTAATATGCTAATATGCTAATATGCTATATGCTCACGCTATGCTAATATGCTTATATGCTAATATGCTAATATGCTAACACGCTATGCTAATATGCTAATATGCTATGCTAATATACTAATATGCTAATATGCTTAATATGCTATGCTAATATGCTAATATGCTAATCCGCTATAACACGCTATGCTAATATGCTAATATGCTAATATGCTAATATGCTAATATGCTCACGCTATGCTAATATGCTTATATGCTAATATGCTAATATGCTAACACGCTATGCTAATATGCTAATATGCTATGCTAATATGCTAATATGCTAATACACTAACACGCTATGCTAATATGCTAATATGCTAATATGCTATGCTAATATGCTAATATGCTAATATGCTAATATGCTATGCTAATATGCTAATATGCTAATACACTAACACGCTATGCTAATATGATAATACACTAACACGCTATGCTAATATTCTAATATGCTAATATGCTAATATGCTAATATGCTAATATGCTAATATGCTAATATGCTATGCTAATATGCTAATATGCTAATATGCTAATATGCTAATATGCTATGTTAATATGCTAATATGCTAATATGCTAATATGCTAATATGCTATGCTAATATGCTAATATGCTAATATGCTATGCTAATATGCTAATATGCTATGCTAATATGCTATGCTAATATGCTAATATGCTAATACACTAACACGCTATACTAATATGCTAATATGCTAATATGCTAATATGCTATGCTAATATGCTAATATGCTAACATGCTAATATGCTAATATGCTAATATGCTAATACGCTAATATGCTAACACGCAATACTAATATGCTAATATGCTAATATGCTAATATGCTAATATACTAATACGCTAATATGCTAATATGCTAATATGCTATGCTAATATGCTAATATGCTAATACGCTAATATGCTAACACGCTATGCTAATATGCTAATATGCTAATATGCTAATATGCTAATATGCTAATATGCTATGCTAATATGCTAATATGCTAATATGCTAATACGCTAATATGCTAACACGCTATGCTAATATGCTAATATGCTAATATGCTAATATGCTAATATGCTATGCTAATATACTAATATGCTAATACGCTAATATGCTAATACGCTAATATGCTAACACGCTATGCTAATGTGCTAATATGCTAATATGCTAATATGCTAATATGCTATGCTAATATGCTAATATTCTAATACGCTAAAATGCTAACACGCTATGCTAATATGCTAATATGCTAATATGCTAATACGCTAATATGCTAACACGCTATGCTAATATGCAAATATGCTAATATGCTAATATGCAAATATGCTAATATGCTAATATGCTAATATGCAAATATGCTATGCTAATATGCTAATATGCTAAATGCTAATATGCTAATACGCTAATATGCTAACACGCTATACTAATATGCTATGCTAATATGCTAATATGCTATGCTAATATGCTAATATGCTAATACGCTAATATGCTAACACGCTATGCTAATATGCTAATATGCAAATATGCTAATATGTTATGTTAATATGCTATGATAATATGCTAATTTGCTAATACGCTAATATGCTAACACGCAATGCTAATATGCTAATATGCTAATATGCTAATATGCTATGCTAATATACTATGCGAATACGCTAATATGCTAACACGCTATGCTAATATGCTAATATGCTAATATGCTAATATGCTAATATGCTATGCTAATATGCTAATATGCTAATATGCTAATACGTTAATATGCTAACACGCTATGCTAATATGCTAATATGCTAATATGCTATGCTAATATGCTAATATGCTAATATACTAATATGCTAATATGCTAGTATGCTATGCTAATATGCTAATATGCTAATATGCTAATATGCTAATATGCTAACACGCTATGCTAATATGCTAATATGCTAATATGCTAATATGCTATGCTAATATGCTAATATGCTAATATGCTAATATGCTATGCTAATATGCTAATACGCTAATATGCTAACACGCTATGCTAATATGCTAATATATTAATATGCTAATATGCTAATATGCTATCCTAATATGCTAATATCCTAATATACTAATATGCTAATATGCTAACACGCTATGCTAATATGCTAATATGCTAATATGCTAATATGCTAATATGCTAATATGCTAATATGCTAATATGCTATGCTAATATGCTAATATGCTAATTGCTAATATGCTAACACGCTATGCTAATATGCTAATATGCTAATATGCTAATATATTAATATATTAATATGCTAATATGCTAATATGCTAATATGCTAATATGCTAATATGCTATGCTAATATGCTAATATGCTAATATGCGAATACGCTAATATGCTAACACGCTATGCTAATATGCTAATATGCTAATATGCTATGCTAATATGCTAATATGCTAATATGCTAATACGCTAATATGCTAACACGCTATGCTAATATGCTATGCTAATATGCTAATATGCTAATCCGCTATGTTAACACGCTATGCTAATATGCTAATATGCTAATATGCTAATATGCTAACACGCTAATATACTAACACGCTACGCTAATATGCTAATATGCTAATATGCTAATATGCTAATATGCTATGCTAATATGCTAATATGCTAATACGCTAATATGCTAACACGCTATGCTAATATGCTAATATGCTAATATGCTAATATGCTAATACGCTAATATGCTAACACGCTATGCTAATATGCTAATATGCTAATATGCTAATATGCTATGCTAACATGCTAATATGCTAATACGCTAATATGCTAACACGCTATGCTAATATGCTAATATGCTAATATGCTAATATGTTAATATGCTAATATGCTATGCTAATATGCTAATATGCTAATATGCTAATATGCTAATACGCTAATATGCTAACACGCAATGCTAATATGCTAATATGCTAATATGCTAATACGCTAATATGCTAACACGCTATGCTAATATGCTAATATGTTAATATGCTAATATGTTAATATGCTAATATTTTATGCTAATATGCTAATATGCTAATATGCTAACACACTATGCTAATATGCTATGCTAATATGCTAATATGCTAATATGCTAACACACTATGCTAATATGCTATGCTAATATGCTAATATGCTAATACGCTAATATGCTAACACGCTATGCTAATATGCTAATATGCTAATATGCTAATATGCTAATATGCTAATATGCTATGCTAATATGCTAATATGCTAATACGCTAATATGCTAACACGCTATGCTAATATGCTAATATGCTAATATGCTAATACGCTAATATGCTAACACGCTATGCTAATATGCAAATATGCTAATATGCTAATATGCTAATATTGCTAATATGCTAATACGCTAATATGCTAACACGCTATGCTAATATGCTAATATGCTAATATGCTATGCTAACATGCTAATATGCTAATACGCTAATATGCTAACACGCTATGCTAATATGCTAATATGCTAATATGCTATGTTAATATGCTAATATGCTATGCTAATATGCTAATATGCTAATATGCTAATACGCTAATATGCTAACACGCAATGCTAATATGCTAATATGCTAATATGCTAATACGCTAATATGCTAACACGCTATGCTAATATGCTAATATGTTAATATGCTAATATGTTTAATATGCTAATATTTATGCTAATATGCTAATATGCTAATATGCTAACACACTATGCTAATATGCTTATGCTAATATGCTAATATGCTAATATGCTAACACGCTATGCTAATATGCTAATATGCTAATATGCTAATATGCTATGCTAATATGCTAATACGCTAATATGCTAACACGCTATGCTAATATGCTAATATGCTAATATGCTAATACGCTAATATGCTAACACGCTATGCTAATATGCAAATATGCTAATATGCTAATATGCTAATATGCTAATACGCTAATATGCTAACACGCTATGCTAATATGCTAATATGCTAATATGCTATGCTAACATGCTAATATGCTAATACGCTAATATGCTAACACGCTATGCTAATATGCTAATATGCTAATATGCTAATATGTTAATATGCTAATATGCTATGCTAATATGCTAATATGCTAATATGCTAATACGCTAATATGCTAACACGCAATGCTAATATGCTAATATGCTAATATGCTAATACGCTAATATGCTAACACGCTATGCTAATATGCTACTATGTTAATATGCTAATATGTTAATATGCTAATATTTTATGCTAATATGCTAATATGCTAATATGCTAACACACTATGCTAATATGCTATGCTAATATGCTAATATGCTAATATGCTAACACGCTATGCTAATATGCTAATATGCTAATATGCTATGCTAATATGCTAATATGCTAATATGCTAATATGCTAATATGCTAACACGCTATGCTAATATGCTAATATGCTAATATGCTAATATGGTATGCTAATATGCTAATATGCTAATACGCTAATATGCTAACACGCTATGCTAATATGCTAATATGCTAATATGCTAATATGCTAATACGCTAATATGCTAACACGCTATGCTAATATGCAAATATGCTAATATGCTAATATGCTAATATGCTAATACGCTAATATGCTAACACGCTATGCTAATATGCTAATATGCTAATATGCTATGCTAACATGCTAATATGCTAATACGCTAATATGCTAACACGCTATGCTAATATGCTAATATGCTAATATGCTAATATGTTAATATGCTAATATGCTATGCTAATATGCTAATATGCTAATACGCTAATATGCTAACACGCAATGCTAATATGCTAATATGCTAATATGCTAATACGCTAATATGCTAACACGCTATGCTAATATGCTAATATGTAATATGCTAATATGTTAATATGCTAATATTTTATGCTAATATGCTAATATGCTAATATGCTAACACACTATGCTAATATGCTATGCTAATATGCTAATATGCTAATATGCTAACACGCTATGCTAATATGCTAATATGCTAATATGCTAATATGCTATGCTAATATGCTAATATGCTAATATGCTAATATGCTAATATGCTAATATGCTAATATGCTGATATGCTATGCTAATATGCTAATACGCTAATATGCTAACACGCTATGCTAATATGCTAATATGCTAATATGCTAATATGCTAATATGCTAATATGCTATGCTAATATGCTATGCTATGCTAATATGCTAACACGCTATGCTAATATGCTAATATGCTAATATGCTAATATGCTAATATGCTAATATGCTATGCTAATATGCTAATATGCTAATACACTAATATGCTAACCACGCTATGCTAATATGCTATGCTAATATGCTAATATGCTAATATGCTAATATCCTAATATGCTAATATCATAATATACTAATATGCTAATATGCTAACACGCTATGCTAATATGCTAATATGCTAATATGCTAATATGCTATGCTAATATGCTATGCTAATATGCTAATATGCTAATATGCTAATATGCTAATATGCTAATATGCTATGCTAATATGCTAATATGCTAATATGCTAATATGCTATGCTAATATGCTAATATGCTAATATGCTAATATGCTAATATGCTAATACACTAACACGCTATGCTAATATGCTAATATGCTAATATGCTAATATGCTATGCTAATATGCTAATATGCTAATATGCTAATATGCTAATATGCTAATATGCTATGCTAATATGCTAATATGCTAATATGCTAATATGCTAATATTGCTATGCTAATATGCTAATATGCTAATATGCTAATATGCTATGCTAATATGCTAATATGCTAATATGCTAATATACTAATATGCTAATACGCTAATATGCTATGCTAATATGCTAATATGCTAATATGCTAATATGCTAATATGCTATGCTAATATGCTAATATGCTAATATGCTAATACGCTAATATGCTAACACGCTATGCTAATATGCTAATATGCTAATATGCTAATATGCTAATATGCTAATATGCTAATATGCTATGCTAATATGCTAATATGCTATGCTAATATGCTAATATGCTAATATGCTAATATGCTAATATACTAATATGCTAATACGCTAACACGCTATGCTAATATGCTAATACGCTAATACGCTAACACGTTATGCTAATATGCTAATATGCTAATATGCTAATATGTTAATATGCTAATATGCTATGCTAATATGCTAATATACAAATCTTCTAATATGCTAATATGCTAATATGCTATGCTAATATGCTAATATGCTAATATGCTAATATGCTAATATGCTAATATGCTATGCTAATATGCTAATATGCTAATATGCTAATATGCTAATATGCTATGCTAATATGCTAATATGCTAATACACTAACACGCTATGCTAATATGCTAATATGCTAATATGCTAATATGCTATGCTAATATGCTAATATGCTAATATGCTAATATGCTAATATGCTAATATGCTATGCTAATATGCCAATATGCTAATATGTTAATATACTAATATGCTAATATGCTAATATGCTAATACACTAATATGCTAACACGCTATGCTAATATGTTAATATGCTAATATACTAATATGCTATGCTAATATGCCAATATGCTAATATGCTAATATGCTAATATGCTAATATGCTAATATGCTATGCTAATATGCTAATATGCTATGCTAATATGCTAATATGCTAATACCTAACACGCTATGCTATGCTAATATGTTATGCTAATATGCTAATATGCTAATATGCTAATATGCTAAATATGCTAATATGCTAATATGCTATGCTAATATGCTAATACGCTAACACGCTATGCTAATATGCTAATATGCTAATATGCTATGCTAATATGCTAATAAGCTAATATGCTAATATGCTAATATGCTAATATGCTAATATGCTATGCTAATATGCTAATATGCTAATATGCTAATATGCTAATATGCTATGCTAATATGCTAATATGCTAATATGCTAATACGCTAACACGCTATGCTAATATGCTAATATGCTAATATGCTATGCTAATATGCTAATATGCTAATATGCTAATATGCTAATATGCTATGCTAATATGCTAATATGCTAATATGCTAATATGCTAATATGCTAATATGCTATGCTAATATGCTAATATGCTAATATGCTAATATGCTAATATGCTAATACGCTAACATGCTATACTAATATGCTAATATGCTAATATGCTAATATGCTAATATGCTAATATGCTAATATGCTATGCTAATATGCTAATATGCTATGCTAATATGCTAATATGCTAATATGCTAATATGCTAATATGCTATGCTAATATGCTATGCTAATATGCTAATATGCTAATATGCTAATATGCTAATATGCTAATATGCTATGCTAATATGCTAATATGCTAATACACTAACACGCTATGCTAATATGCTAATATGCTAATATGCTAATATGCTAATATGCTAATATGCTAATATGCTATGCTAATATGCTAATATGCTAATATGCTAATATGCTAATATGCTAATATGCTATGCTAATATGCTAATATGCTAATATGCTAATACGCTAACACGCTATGCTAATATGCTAATATGCTATGCTAATATGCTAATACGCTAACACGCTATGCTAATATGCTAATATGCTAATATGCTAATATGCTAATATGCTAATATGCTATGCTAATATGCTAATATGCTAATATGCTAATATGCTAATATACTAATATGCTAATATGCTATGCTAATATGCTAATATGCTAATATGCTAATATGCTAATATGCTAATATGCTAATACGCTAATATGCTAATATGCTAATATGCTAATATGCTAATATACTATGCTAATATGCTAATATACTATGCTAATATGCTAATATGCTAATATGCTAATATGCTAATATGCTATGCTAATATGCTAATATGCTAATATGCTAATATGCTAATATGCTAACACGCTATGCTAATATGCTAATATGCTATGCTAATATGCTAATATGCTAATATGCTAATATGCTATGCTAATATGCTAATATGCTAATACACTAACACGCTATGCTAATATGCTAATATGCTAATATGCTAATATGCTAATATGCTAATATGCTAATATGCTATGCTAATATGTTAATATGCTAATATGCTAATATGCTATGCTAATATGCTAATATGCTAATATGCTAATATGCTAATATGCTATGCTAATATGCTAATATGCTATGCTAATATGCTAATACGCTAACACGCTATGCTAATATGCTAATATGCTAATATGCTAATATGCTAATATGCTATGCTAATATGCTAATATGCTAATATGCTAATATGCTATGCTAATATGCTAATATGCTAATATGCTAATATGCTAATACGCTAATATGCTAATATGCTAATATGCTAATATGCTAATATGCTATGCTAATATGCTAATATGCTATGCTAATATGCTAATATGCTAATATGCTAATATGCTAATATGCTAATATGCTATGCTAATATGCTAATATGCTAATATGCTAATATGCTAACACGCTATGCTAATATGCTATGCTAATATGCTAATATGCTAATATGCTATGCTAATATGCTAATATGCTAATACACTAACACGCTATGCTAATATGCTAATATGCTAATATGCTAATATGCTAATATACTAATATGCTAATATGCTAATATGCTATGCTAATATACTAATATGTTGATATGCTATGCTAATATGCTATGCTAATATGCTAATATGCTAATATTTTAATATGCTAATATGTTAATATGCTAATATACTAATATGCTAATATGCTATGCTAATATGTTAATATGCTAATATGCTAATATGCTAATATGCTAATATGCTATGCTAATATGCTAATATGCTAATATGCTAATATGCTAATATGCTAATATGCTATGCTAATATGCTATGCTAATATGCTAATATGCTAATATGCTAATATGCTAATATGCTAATATGCTATGCTAATATGCTAATATGCTAATACGCTAACACGCTATGCTAATATGCTAATACGCTAATACGCTAACACGCTATGCTAATATGCTAATATGCTAATATGCTAATATGCTAATATGCTAATATGCTAATATGCTAATATGCTAATATGCTATGCTAATATACTAATATGTTGATATGCTATGCTAATATGCTAATATGCTATGCTAATATGCTAATATGCTAATATGCTAATATGCTAATATGCTAATATGCTAATATGCTATGCTAATATGCTAATATGCTAATATGCTAATATGCTAATATGCTAATATGCTAACACGCTATGCTAATATGCTATGCTAATATGCTAATATGCTAATATGCTATGCTAATATGCTAATATGCTAATACACTAACACGCTATGCTAATATGCTAATATGCTAATATGCTAATATGCTAACATGCTAATATGCTAATATGCTAATATGCTAATATGCTATGCTAATATACTAATATGTTGATATGCTATGCTAATATGCTATGCTAATATGCTAATATGCTAATATGTTAATATGCTAATATGCTAATATGCTAATATGCTATGCTAATATGTTAATA
Organism: Brienomyrus brachyistius; assembly: GCF_023856365.1. NCBI lineage: Eukaryota > Metazoa > Chordata > Actinopteri > Osteoglossiformes > Mormyridae > Brienomyrus > Brienomyrus brachyistius. Next base: position 110,465 of record NW_026042478.1, read on the forward strand.
TGCTAATATGCTAATATGCTAATATGCTAATATGCTAATATGCTAATATGCTAATATGCTATGCTAATATGCTAATATGCTAATATGCTAATATGCTAATATGCTAATATGCTATGCTAATATGCTATGCTAATATGCTATGCTAATATGCTAATATGCTAATATGCTAATATGCTAATATGCTAATATGCTAATATACTATGCTAATATGCTAATATGCTAATACGCTAACACGCTATGCTAATATGCTAATACGCTAATACGCTAACACGCTATGCTAATATGCTAATATGCTAATATGCTAATATGCTATGCTAATATGCTAATATGCTAATATGCTAATATGCTAATATGCTAATATGCTATGCTAATATGCTAATATGCTAATATGCTAATATGCTAATATGCTATGCTAATATGCTAATATGCTAATACGCTAACACGCTATGCTAATATGCTAATACGCTAATACGCTAACACGCTATGCTAATATGTTAATATGCTAATATGCTAATATGCTAATATGCTAATATGCTATGCTAATATGCTAATATGCTAATATGCTAATATGCTAATATGCTAATATGCTAATATGCTAACACGCTATGCTAATATGCTATGCTAATATGCTAATATGCTAATATGCTATGCTAATATGCTAATATGCTAATTACACTAACACGCTATGCTAATATGCTAATATGCTAATATGCTAATATGCTATGCTAATATGCTAATATGCTATGCTAATATGCTAATATGCTAATATGCTAATATGCTATGCTAATATGCTAATATGCTAATATGCTAATATGCTAATATGCTAATATGCTATGCTAATATGCTTAATATGCTAATATGCTAATATGCTAATATGCTATGCTAATATGCTAATACGCTAACACGCTATGCTAATATGCTAATACGCTAATACGCTAACACGCTATGCTAATATGCTAATATGCTAATATGCTAATATGCTAATATGCTATGCTAATATACTAATATGTTGATATGCTATGCTAATATGCTATGCTATATGCTAATATGCTAATATGTTAATATGCTAATATGCTAATATGCTGATATGCTATGCTAATATGTTAATATGCTAATATGCTAATATGCTAATATGCTAATATGCTATGCTAATATGCTAATATGCTAATATGCTAATATGCTAATATGCTATGCTAATATGCTAATATGCTATGCTAATATGCTAATATGCTAATATGCTAATATGCTAATATGCTATGCTAATATGCTAATATGCTAATATACTAATATGCTAATACGCTAACACGCTATGCTAATATGCTAATACGCTAATACGCTAACAAGTTATGCTAATATGCTAATATGCTAATATGCTAATATGCTAATATGCTAATATGCTAATATGCTAATATGCTAATATGCTATGCTAATATGCTAATATACAAATCTGCTAATATGCTAATATGCTAATATGCTATGCTAATATGCTAATATGTTAATATGCTAATATGCTAATATGCTAATATGCTAATATACTAATACGCTAACACGCTATGCTAATATGCTATGCTAATATGCTAATATGCTAATATGCTAATATGCTAATATGCTATGCTAATACGCTAATATGCTAATATGGTAATATGCTAATATGCTATGCTAATATGCTAATATGCTAATATGCTAATATGCTAATATGCTAATATGCTAATATGCTATGCTAATATGCTAATATGGTAATATGCTAATATGCTAATATGCTAATACGCTAATACGCTAATATGCTAATATGCTAATATGCTAATATGCTAATATGCTAATATGCTATGCTAATATGCTAATATGCTAATATGCTAATATGCTAATATGCTAATACGCTAATACGCTAATATGCTAATATGCTAATATGCTAATATGCTAATATGCTAATATGCTATGCTAATATGCTAATATGCTAATATGCTAATATGCTATGCTAATATGCTAATATGCTAATATGCTAATATGCTAATATGCTATGCTAATATGCTAATATGCTAATATGCTAATATGCTATACTAATATGCTAATATGCTAATATGCTAATATGCTAATATGCTAATATGCTATGCTAATATGCTAATATGCTAATACACTAACACGCTATGCTAATATGCTAATATGCTAATATGCTAATATGCTAATATGCTATGCTAATATGCTAATATGCTAATATGCTAATATGCTAATATGCTATGCTAATATGCTAATATGCTAATATGCTAATATGCTAATATGCTAATATACTATGCTAATATGCTAATATGCTAATATGCTAATATGCTATGCTAATATGCTAATATGCTAATATGCTAATATGTTAATATGCTAATATGCTATGCTAATATGCTAATATGCTAATATGCTATGCTAATGTGCTAATATGCTAATATGCTATGCTAATATGCTAATATGCTAATATGCTAATATGCTAATATGCTAATATGCTATGCTAATATGCTAATATGCTAATATGCTAATATGCTATGCTAATATGCTAATATGCTAATACGCTAACACGCTATGCTAATATGCTAATATGCTAATATGCTAATATGCTAATATGCTAATATGCTAATATGCTATGCTAATATACTAATATGCTAATATGCTAATATGCTAATATGCTAATGTGCTAATATGCTAATATGCTATGCTAATATGCTAATATGCTAATATGCTAATATGCTAATATGCTATGTTAATATGCTAATATGCTAATATGCTAATATGCTAATATGCTAATATGCTAATATGCTATGCTAATATGGTAATATGTTAATATGTTAATATGCTAATATGCTATGCTAATATGTTAATATGCTAATATGCTAATATGCTAATATACTAATATGCAATGCTAATATGCTAATATGCTAATATGTTAATATGCTAATATGCTAATATGCTAATATGCTAATATGCTAATATGCTATGCTAATATGCTAATATGTTAATATGCTAATATATGCTAATATACTAATATGCTAATATGCTAATATGCTATGCTAATATGCTATGCTAATATGCTAATATGCTAATATGCTAATATGATATGCTAATATGCTAATATGCTAATATGCTAATATGCTAATATGCTAATATGCTATGCTAATATGCTAATATGCTAATATGCTAATATGCTATGCTAATATGCTAATATGCTAATTATGCTAATATGCTATGCTAATATGCTAATATGCTAATATGCTAATATGCTAATATGCTAATATGCTAATATACTATGCTAATATGCTAATATGCTAATATGCTAATATGCTATGCTAATACGCTAATATGCTATGCTAATATGCTAATATGCTAATACGCTAACACGCTACGCTAATATGCTAATATGCTAATATGCTAATACGCTAATATGCTATGCTAATATGCTAATATGCTAATACGCTAACACGCTATGCTAATATGCTAATATGCTAATATGCTAATATGCTAATATGCTATGCTAATATGCTAATATGCTAATATGCTAATATGCTAATATGCTATGCTAATATGCTAATATACTAATATGCTAATATGCTAATATGCTATGCTAATATACTAATATGCTAATATGTTAATATGCTAATATTCTATGCTAATATGCTAATATGCTAATACGCTAACACGCTATGCTAATATACTAATACGCTAATACGCTAACACGCTATGCTAATATGCTAATATGCTAATATGCTAATATGCTAATATGCTATGCTAATATGCTAATATGTTATGCTAATATGCTAATATGCTAATATGTTATGCTAATATGTTAATATGCTAATATGCTAATATGCTAATATGCTAATATGCTAATATGCTATGCTAATATGCTATGCTAATATGCTAATATGTTAATATGCTAATATGCTAATATGCTAATATGCTATGCTAATATGCTAATATGCTAATACACTAACACGCTATGCTAATATGCTAATATGCTAATATGCTAATATGCTATGCTAATATGCTAATATGCTAATATGCTAATATGCTATGCTAATATGCTAATATGCTAATACACTAACACGCTATGCTAATATGCTAATACGCTAACACGCTATGCTAATATTCTAATATGCTAATATGCTAATATGCTAATATGCTAATATGCTAATATGCTATGCTAATATGCTAATATGCTAATATGCTAATATGCTATGTTAATATGCTAATATGCTAATATGCTAATATGCTAATATATGCTATGCTAATATGCTAATATGCTAATATGCTATGCTAATATGCTAATATGCTATGCTAATATGCTATGCTAATATGCTAATATGCTAATACACTAACACGCTATACTAATATGCTAATATGCTAATATGCTATGCTAATATGCTAATATGCTAACATGCTAATATGCTAATATGCTAATATGCTAATACGCTAATATGCTAACACGCAATACTAATATGCTAATATGCTAATATGCTAATATGCTAATATGCTAATATGCTAATATGCTAATATACTAATACGCTAATATGCTAATATGCTAATATGCTATGCTAATATGCTAATATGCTAATACGCTAATATGCTAACACGCTATGCTAATATGCTAATATGCTAATATGCTAATATGCTAATATGCTAATATGCTAATATGCTATGCTAATATGCTAATATGCTAATATGCTAATACGCTAATATGCTAACACGCCTATGCTAATATGCTAATATGCTAATATGCTAATATGCTAATATGCTATGCTAATATACTAATATGCTAATACGCTAATATGCTAACACGCTATGCTAATGTGCTAATATGCTAATATGCTAATATGCTATGCTATGCTAATATGCTAATATTCTAATACGCTAAAATGCTAACACGCTATGCTAATATGCTAATATGCTAATATGCTAATACGCTAATATGCTAACACGCTATGCTAATATGCAAATATGCTAATATGCTAATATGCAAATATGCTAATATGCTAATATGCAAATATGCTATGCTAATATGCTAATATGCTAATATGCTAATATGCTAATACGCTAATATGCTAACACGCTATACTAATATGCTAATATGCTAATATGCTAATATGCTATGCTAATATGCTAATATGCTAATACGCTAATATGCTAACACGCTATGCTAATATGCTAATATGCAAATATGCTAATATGTTATGTTAATATGCTATGATAATATGCTAATTTGCTAATACGCTAATATGCTATGCTAATATACTATGCGAATACGCTAATATGCTAACACGCTATGCTAATATGCTAATATGCTAATATGCTAATATGCTATGCTAATATGCTAATATGCTAATATGCTAATACGTTAATATGCTAACACGCTATGCTAATATGCTAATATGCTAATATGCTATGCTAATATGCTATGCTAATATGCTAATATGTTATGCTAATATGCTAATATGCTAATATACTAATATGCTAATATGCTAACACGCTATGCTAATATGCTAATATGCTAATATGCTAATATGCTAATATGCTAATATGCTAATATGCTATGCTAATATGCTAATATGCTAATTGCTAATATGCTAACACGCTATGCTAATATGCTAATATGCTAATATGCTAATATATTAATATATTAATATGCTAATATGCTAATATGCTAATATGCTAATATGCTATGCTAATATGCTAATATGCTAATATGCGAATACGCTAATATGCTAACACGCTATGCTAATATGCTAATATGCTAATATGCTATGCTAATATGCTAATATGCTAATATGCTAATACGCTAATATGCTAACACGCTATGCTAATATGCTATGCTAATATGCTAATATGCTAATCCGCTATGTTAACACGCTATGCTAATATGCTAATATGCTAATATGCTAATATGCTAACACGCTAATATACTAACACGCTACGCTAATATGCTAATATGCTAATATGCTAATATGCTAATATGCTAATACGCTAATATGCTAACACGCTATGCTAATATGCTAATATGCTAATATGCTAATATGCTAATACGCTAATATGCTAACACGCTATGCTAATATGCTAATATGCTAATATGCTATGCTAATATGCTAATATGCTAATATGCTAATATGCTAATATGCTAACACGCTATGCTAATATGCTAATATGCTAATATGCTAATATGCTATGCTAATATGCTAATATGCTAATACGCTAATATGCTAACACGCTATGCTAATATGCTAATATGCTAATATGCTAATACGCTAATATGCTAACACGCTATGCTAATATGCAAATATGCTAATATGCTAATATGCTAATATGCTAATACGCTAATATGCTAACACGCTATGCTAATATGTTAATATGCTAATATGCTATGCTAACATGCTAATATGCTAATACGCTAATATGCTAATACGCTAATATGCTAACACGCTATGCTAATATGCTAATATGCTAATATGCTAATATGTTAATATGCTAATATGCTATGCTAATATGCTAATATGCTAATATGCTAATACGCTAATATGCTAACACGCAATGCTAATATGCTAATATGCTAATATGCTAATACGCTAATATGCTAACACGCTATGCTAATATGCTAATATGTTAATATGCTAATATGTTAATATGCTAATATTTTATGCTAATATGCTAATATGCTAACACACTATGCTAATATGCTATGCTAATATGCTAATATGCTAATATGCTAAAACGCTATGCTAATATGCTAATATGCTAATATGCTAATATGCTATGCTAATATGCTAATATGCTAATATGCTAATATGCTGATATGCTATGCTAATATGCTAATACGCTAATATGCTAACACGCTATGCTAATATGCTAATATGCTAATATGCTAATATGCTAATATGCTATGCTAATATGCTATGCTATGCTAATATGCTAATATGCTAATATGCTAATATGCTATGCTAATATGCTAATATGCTAATATGCTAATATGCTAATATGCTAATATGCTAATATGCTAATACGCTAATATGCTAACACGCTATGCTAATATGCTAATATGCTAATATGCTAATATGCTATGCTAATATGCTATGCTAATATACTAATATGCTAATACGCTATGCTAATATGCTAATATGCTAATATGCTAATATGCTATGCTAATATACTAATATGCTAATACGCTAATATGCTAATACGCTAATATGCTAACACGCTATGCTAATATGCTAATATGCTAATATGCTAATATGCTAATATGCTAATATGCTATGCTAATATGCTAATATGCTAATATGCTAATATGCTAATATGCTCACGCTATGCTAATATGCTTATATGCTAATATGCTAATATGCTAACACGCTATGCTAATATGCTAATATGCTATGCTAATATACTAATATGCTAATATGCTAATATGCTATGCTAATATGCTAATATGCTAATCCGCTATAACACGCTATGCTAATATGCTAATATGCTAATATGCTAATATGCTAACACGCTATGCTAATATGCTAATATGCTAATATGCTAATATGGTATGCTAATATGCTAATATGCTAATACGCTAATATGCTAACACGCTATGCTATGCTAATATGCTATGCTAATATGCTAATATGCTAATATGCTAATATGCTAATATGCTAATATGCTATGCTAATATGCTAATATGCTAATATGCTAATATGCTAATATGCTAATATGCTAATATGCTAATACGCTAATATGCTAACACGCTATGCTAATATGCTAATATGCTAATATGCTAATATGCTAATATGCTATGCTAATATACTAATATGCTAATACGCTAATATGCTAATATGCTAATATGCTAACACGCTATGCTAATATGCTAATATGCTAATATGCTAATATGCTAATTTGCTAATATGCTATGCTAATATGCTAATATGCTAATATGCTAATATGCTAATATGCTCACGCTATGCTAATATGCTTTTATGCTAATATGCTAATATGCTAACACGCTATGCTAATATGCTAATATGCTAATTTGCTAATATGCTATGCTAATATGCTAATATGCTAATATGCTAATATGCTAATATGCTCACGCTATGCTAATATGCTTATATGCTAATATGCTAATATGCTAACACGCTATGCTAATATGCTAATATGCTATGCTAATATACTAATATGCTAATATGCTAATATGCTATGCTAATATGCTAATATGCTAATCCGCTATAACACGCTATGCTAATATGCTAATATGCTAATATGCTAATATGCTAATATGCTAACACGCTATGCTAATATGCTAATATGCTAATATGCTAATATGGTATGCTAATATGCTAATATGCTAATACGCTAATATGCTATGCTAATATGCTAATATGCTATGCTAATATACTAATATGCTAATATGCTAATATGCTATGCTAATATGCTAATATGCTAATCCGCTATAACACGCTATGCTAATATGCTAATATGCTAATATGCTAATATGCTAACACGCTATGCTAATATGCTAATATGCTAATATGCTAATATGGTATGCTAATATGCTAATATGCTAATACGCTAATATGCTAACACGCTATGCTATGCTAATATGCTATGCTAATATGCTAATATGCTAATATGCTAATATGCTAATATGCTATGCTAATATGCTAATATGCTAATATGCTAATATGCTAATACGCTAATATGCTAACACGCTATGCTAATATGCTAATATGCTAATATGCTAATATGCTATGCTAATATACTAATATGCTAATACACTAATATGCTAACACGCTACGCTAATATGCTATGCTAATATGCTAATATGCTAATATCCTAATATGCTAATATCCTAATATACTAATATGCTAATATGCTAACACGCTATGCTAATATGCTAATATGCTAATATGCTAATATGCTATGCTAATATGCTAATATGCTAATCCGCTATAACACGCTATGCTAATATGCTAATATGCTAATATGCTAATATGCTAACACGCTATGCTAATATGCTAATATGCTAATATGCTAATATGGTATGCTTATATGCTAATATGCTAATATGCTAACACGCTATGCTAATATGCTAATATGCTATGCTAATATACTAATATGCTAATATGCTAATATGCTAATATGCTATGCTAATATGCTAATATGCTAATCCGCTATAACACGCTATGCTAATATGCTAATATGCTAATATGCTAATATGCTAACACGCTATGCTAATATGCTAATATGCTAATATGCTAATATGGTATGCTAATATGCTAATATGCTAATACGCTAATATGCTAACACGCTATGCTATGCTAATATGCTATGCTAATATGCTAATATGCTAATATGCTAATATGCTAATATGCTATGCTAATATGCTAATATGCTAATATGCTAATATGCTAATATGCTAATACGCTAATATGCTAACACGCTATGCTAATATGCTAATATGCTAATATGCTAATATGCTATGCTAATATACTAATTTGCTAATACGCTAATATGCTAATACGCTAATATGCTAACACGCTATGCTAATATGCTAATATGCTAATATGCTAATATGTTAATTTGCTAATATGCTATGCTAATATGCTAATATGCTAATATGCTAATATGCTATGCTAATATGCTAATATGCTCACGCTATGCTAATATGCTTATATGCTAATATGCTAATATGCTAACACGCTATGCTAATATGCTAATATGCTATGCTAATATACTAATATGCTAATATGCTAATATGCTATGCTAATATGCTAATATGCTAATCCGCTATAACACGCTATGCTAATATGCTAATATGCTAATATGCTAATATGCTAACACGCTATGCTAATATGCTAATATGCTAATATGCTAATATGGTATGCTAATATGCTAATATGCTAATACGCTAATATGCTAACACGCTATGCTATGCTAATATGCTATGCTAATATGCTAATATGCTAATATGCTAATATGCTAATATGCTATGCTAATATGCTAATATGCTAATATGCTAATATGCTAATATGCTAACACGCTATGCTAATATGCTAATATGCTAATATGCTAATATGCTATGCTAATATGCTAATATGCTAATACGCTAATATGCTAACACGCTATGCTAATATGCTAATATGCTAATATGCTAATACGCTAATATGCTAACACGCTATGCTAATATGCAAATATGCTAATATGCTAATATGCTAATATGCTAATACGCTAATATGCTAACACGCTATGCTAATATGCTAATATGCTAATATGCTAATATGCTATGCTAACATGCTAATATGCTTACGCTAATATGCTAACACGCTATGCTAATATGCTAATATGCTAATATGCTAATATGTTAATATGCTAATATGCTATGCTAATATGCTAATATGCTAATATGCTAATACGCTAATATGCTAACACGCAATGCTAATATGCTAATATGCTAATATGCTAATACGCTAATATGCTAACACACTATGCTAATATGCTAATATGTTAATATGCTAATATGTTAATATGCTAATATTTTATGCTAATATGCTAATATGCTAATATGCTAACACACTATGCTAATATGCTATGCTAATATGCTAATATGCTAATATGCTAACACGCTATGCTAATATGCTAATATGCTAATATGCTAATATGCTATGCTAATATGCTAATATGCTAATATGCTAATATGCTAATATGCTAACACGCTATGCTAATATGCTAATATGCTAATATGCTAATATGCTAATATGCTATGCTAATATGCTAATATGCTAATACGCTAATATGCTAACACGCTATGCTAATATGCTAATATGCTAATATGCTAATACGCTAATATGCTAACACGCTATGCTAATATGCAAATATGCTAATATGCTAATATGCTAATATGCTAATACGCTAATATGCTAACACGCTATGCTAATATGCTAATATGCTAATATGCTATGCTAACATGCTAATATGCTAATACGCTAATATGCTAACACGCTATGCTAATATGCTAATATGCTAATATGCTATGTTAATATGCTAATATGCTATGCTAATATGCTAATATGCTAATATGCTAATACGCTAATATGCTAACACGCAATGCTAATATGCTAATATGCTAATATGCTAATACGCTAATATGCTAACACGCTATGCTAATATGCTAATATGTTAATATGCTAATATGTTAATATGCTAATATTTTATGCTAATATGCTAATATGCTAATATGCTAACACACTATGCTAATATGCTATGCTAATATGCTAATATGCTAATATGCTAACACGCTATGCTAATATGCTAATATGCTAATATGCTAACACACTATGCTAATATGCTAATACGCTAATATGCTAACACGCTATGCTAATATGCTAATATGCTAATATGCTAATACGCTAATATGCTAACACGCTATGCTAATATGCAAATATGCTAATATGCTAATATGCTAATACGCTAATATGCTAACACGCTATGCTAATATGCTAATATGCTAATATGCTATGCTAACATGCTAATATGCTAATACGCTAATATGCTAACACGCTATGCTAATATGCTAATATGCTAATATGCTAATATGTTAATATGCTAATATGCTATGCTAATATGCTAATATGCTAATATGCTAATATGCTAATATGCTAATATGCTAATACGCTAATATGCTAACACGCAATGCTAATATGCTAATATGCTAATATGCTAATACGCTAATATGCTAACACGCTATGCTAATATGCTACTATGTTAATATGCTAATATGTTAATATGTTAATATGCTAATATTTTATGCTAATATGCTAATATGCTAATATGCTAACACACTATGCTAATATGCTATGCTAATATGCTAATATGCTAATATGCTAACACGCTATGCTAATATGCTAATATGCTAATATGCTATGCTAATATGCTAATATGCTAATATGCTAATATGCTAATATGCTAACACGCTATGCTAATATGCTAATATGCTAATATGCTAATATGCTATGCTAATATGCTAATATGCTAATACGCTAATATGCTAACACGCTATGCTAATATGCTAATATGCTAATATGCTAATACGCTAATATGCTAACACGCTATGCTAATATGCAAATATGCTAATATGCTAATATGCTAATATGCTAATACGCTAATATGCTAACACGCTATGCTAATATGCTAATATGCTAATATGCTATGCTAACATGCTAATATGCTAATACGCTAATATGCTAACACGCTATGCTAATATGCTAATATGCTAATATGCTAATATGTTAATATGCTAATATGCTATGCTAATATGCTAATATGCTAATATGCTAATACGCTAATATGCTAACACGCAATGCTAATATGCTAATATGCTAATATGCTAATACGCTAATATGCTAACACGCTATGCTAATATGCTAATATGTTAATATGCTAATATGTTAATATGCTAATATTTTATGCTAATATGCTAATATGCTAATATGCTAACACACTATGCTAATATGCTATGCTAATATGCTAATATGCTAATATGCTAACACGCTATGCTAATATGCTAATATGCTAATATGCTAATATGCTATGCTAATATGCTAATATGCTAATATGCTAATATGCTAATATGCTAATATGCTGATATGCTATGCTAATATGCTAATACGCTAATATGCTAACACGCTATGCTAATATACTAATATGCTAATATGCTAATATGCTAATATGCTAATATGCTAATATGCTATGCTAATATGCTATGCTATGCTAATATGCTAACACGCTATGCTAATATGCTAATATGCTAATATGCTAATATGCTAATATGCTAATATGCTAATATGCTATGCTAATATGCTAATATGCTAATACACTAATATGCTAACACGCTATGCTAATATGCTATGCTAATATGCTAATATGCTAATATGCTAATATCCTAATATGCTAATATCCTAATATACTAATATGCTAATATGCTAACACGCTATGCTAATATGCTAATATGCTAATATGCTAATATGCTATGCTAATATGCTAATATGCTAATTGCTAATATGCTAACACGCTATGCTAATATGCTAATATGCTAATATGCTAATATATTAATATATTAATATGTTAATATGCTAATATGCTATGCTAATATGCTAATATGCTAATATGCTAATACGCTAATATGCTAACACGCTATGCTAATATGCTAATATGCTAATATGCTAATATGCTAATATGCTATGCTAATATGCTAATATGCTAATATGCTAATATGCTAATACGCTAATATGCTAACACGCTATGCTAATATGCTAATATGCTAATATGCTAATATGCTAATATGCTAATATGCTAATATGCTATGCTAATATGCTAATATGCTAATACGCTAATATGCTAACACGTTATGCTAATATGCTAATATGCTAATACAGTAATATGCTAATATGCTATGCTAATATGCTAATATGCTATGCTAATATGCTAATATGCTAATATGCTAATACGCTAATATGCTAACACGCTATGCTAATATGCTAATATGCTAATATGCTAATATGCTATGCTAATATACTAATATGCTAATACGCTAATATGCTAATACGGTAATATGCTAATATACTATGCTAATATGCTAATATGCTATGCTAATATGCTAATATGCTAATACGCTAATATGCTAACACGCTATGCTAATATGCTAACACGCTATGCTAATATGCTAATATGCTAATATGCTATGCTAATATACTAATATGCTAATACGCTAATATGCTAATACGCTAATATGCTAACACGCTATGCTAATATGCTAATATGCTAATATGCTAATATGCTAATATGCTAATTTGCTAATATGCTATGCTAATATGCTAATATGCTAATATGCTAATATGCTAATATGCTCACGCTATGCTAATATGCTTATATGCTAATATGCTAATATGCTAACACGCTATGCTAATATGCTAATATGCTATGCTAATATACTAATATGCTAATATGCTAATATGCTATGCTAATATGCTAATATGCTAATCCGCTATAACACGCTATGCTAATATGCTAATATGCTAATATGCTAATATGCTAATATGCTAATATGCTCACGCTATGCTAATATGCTTATATGCTAATATGCTAATATGCTAACACGCTATGCTAATATGCTAATATGCTATGCTAATATGCTAATATGCTAATACACTAACACGCTATGCTAATATGCTAATATGCTAATATGCTAATATGCTAATATGCTATGCTAATATGCTAATATGCTAATATGCTAATATGCTATGCTAATATGCTAATATGCTAATACACTAACACGCTATGCTAATATGCTAATACACTAACACGCTATGCTAATATTCTAATATGCTAATATGCTAATATGCTAATATGCTAATATGCTAATATGCTATGCTAATATGCTAATATGCTAATATGCTAATATGCTAATATGCTATGTTAATATGCTAATATGCTAATATGCTAATATGCTATGCTAATATGCTAATATGCTAATATGCTATGCTAATATGCTATGCTAATATGCTAATATGCTATGCTAATATGCTATGCTAATATGCTAATATGCTAATACACTAACACGCTATACTAATATGCTAATATGCTAATATGCTAATATGCTATGCTAATATGCTAATATGCTAACATGCTAATATGCTAATATGCTAATATGCTAATACGCTAATATGCTAACACGCAATACTAATATGCTAATATGCTAATATGCTAATATGCTAATATGCTAATATGCTATGCTAATATGCTAATATGCTAATACGCTAATATGCTAACACGCTATGCTAATATGCTAATATGCTAATATGCTAATATGCTAATATGCTATGCTAATATGCTAATATGCTAATATGCTAATACGCTAATATGCTAACACGCTATGCTAATATGCTAATATGCTAATATGCTAATATGCTAATATGCTAATATGCTATGCTAATATACTAATATGCTAATACGCTAATATGCTAACACGCTATGCTAATGTGCTAATATGCTAATATGCTAATATGCTAATATGCTATGCTAATATGCTAATATTCTAATACGCTAAAATGCTAACACGCTATGCTAATATGCTAATATGCTAATATGCTAATACGCTAATATGCTAACACGCTATGCTAATATGCAAATATGCTAATATGCTAATATGCAAATATGCTAATATGCTAATATGCTAATATGCAAATATGCTATGCTAATATGCTAATATGCTAATATGCTAATATGCTAATACGCTAATATGCTAACACGCTATACTAATATGCTAATATGCTAATATGCTAATATGCTATGCTAATATGCTAATATGCTAATACGCTAATATGCTAACACGCTATGCTAATATGCTAATATGCAAATATGCTAATATGTTATGTTAATATGCTATGATAATATGCTAATTTGCTAATACGCTAATATGCTAACACGCAATGCTAATATGCTAATATGCTAATATGCTAATATGCTATGCTAATATACTATGCGAATACGCTAATATGCTAACACGCTATGCTAATATGCTAATATGCTAATATGCTAATATGCTAATATGCTATGCTAATATGCTAATATGCTAATATGCTAATACGTTAATATGCTAACACGCTATGCTAATATGCTAATATGCTAATATGCTATGCTAATATGCTAATATGCTAATATACTAATATGCTAATATGCTAGTATGCTATGCTAATATGCTAATATGCTAATATGCTAATATGCTAATATGCTAATATGCTAACACGCTATGCTAATATGCTAATATGCTAATATGCTAATATGCTATGCTAATATGCTAATATGCTAATATGCTAATATGCTATGCTAATATGCTAATACGCTAATATGCTAACACGCTATGCTAATATGCTAATATATTAATATGCTAATATGCTAATATGCTATCCTAATATGCTAATATCCTAATATACTAATATGCTAATATGCTAACACGCTATGCTAATATGCTAATATGCTAATATGCTAATATGCTAATATGCTAATATGCTAATATGCTAATATGCTATGCTAATATGCTAATATGCTAATTGCTAATATGCTAACACGCTATGCTAATATGCTAATATGCTAATATGCTAATATGCTAATATATTAATATATTAATATGCTAATATGCTAATATGCTAATATGCTAATATGCTAATATGCTAATATGCTATGCTAATATGCTAATATGCTAATATGCGAATACGCTAATATGCTAACACGCTATGCTAATATGCTAATATGCTAATATGCTATGCTAATATGCTAATATGCTAATATGCTAATACGCTAATATGCTAACACGCTATGCTAATATGCTATGCTAATATGCTAATATGCTAATCCGCTATGTTAACACGCTATGCTAATATGCTAATATGCTAATATGCTAATATGCTAACACGCTAATATACTAACACGCTACGCTAATATGCTAATATGCTAATATGCTAATATGCTAATATGCTAATATGCGATGCTAATATGCTAATATGCTAATACGCTAATATGCTAACACGCTATGCTAATATGCTAATATGCTAATATGCTAATATGCTAATACGCTAATATGCTAACACGCTATGCTAATATGCTAATATGCTAATATGCTAATATGCTATGCTAACATGCTAATATGCTAATACGCTAATATGCTAACACGCTATGCTAATATGCTAATATGCTAATATGCTAATATGTTAATATGCTAATATGCTATGCTAATATGCTAATATGCTAATATGCTAATATGCTAATACGCTAATATGCTAACACGCAATGCTAATATGCTAATATGCTAATATGCTAATACGCTAATATGCTAACACGCTATGCTAATATGCTAATATGTTAATATGCTAATATGTTAATATGCTAATATTTTATGCTAATATGCTAATATGCTAATATGCTAACACACTATGCTAATATGCTATGCTAATATGCTAATATGCTAATATGCTAACACACTATGCTAATATGCTATGCTAATATGCTAATATGCTAATACGCTAATATGCTAACACGCTATGCTAATATGCTAATATGCTAATATGCTAATACGCTAATATGCTAACACGCTATGCTAATATGCTAATATGCTAATATGCTAATACGCTAATATGCTAACACGCTATGCTAATATGCTAATATGCTAATATGCTAATATGCTAATATGCTATGCTAACATGCTAATATGCTAATACGCTAATATGCTAACACGCTATGCTAATATGCTAATATGCTAATATGCTATGTTAATATGCTAATATGCTATGCTAATATGCTAATATGCTAATATGCTAATACGCTAATATGCTAACACGCAATGCTAATATGCTAATATGCTAATATGCTAATACGCTAATATGCTAACACGCTATGCTAATATGCTAATATGTTAATATGCTAATATGTTAATATGCTAATATTTTATGCTAATATGCTAATATGCTAATATGCTAACACACTATGCTAATATGCTATGCTAATATGCTAATATGCTAATATGCTAACACGCTATGCTAATATGCTAATATGCTAATATGCTAACACACTATGCTAATATGCTAATACGCTAATATGCTAACACGCTATGCTAATATGCTAATATGCTAATATGCTAATACGCTAATATGCTAACACGCTATGCTAATATGCAAATATGCTAATATGCTAATATGCTAATACGCTAATATGCTAACACGCTATGCTAATATGCTAATATGCTAATATGCTATGCTAACATGCTAATATGCTAATACGCTAATATGCTAACACGCTATGCTAATATGCTAATATGCTAATATGTTAATATGCTAATATGCTATGCTAATATGCTAATATGCTAATATGCTAATATGCTAATATGCTAATATGCTAATACGCTAATATGCTAACACGCAATGCTAATATGCTAATATGCTAATATGCTAATACGCTAATATGCTAACACGCTATGCTAATATGCTACTATGTTAATATGCTAATATGTTAATATGTTAATATGCTAATATTTTATGCTAATATGCTAATATGCTAATATGCTAACACACTATGCTAATATGCTATGCTAATATGCTAATATGCTAATATGCTAACACGCTATGCTAATATGCTAATATGCTAATATGCTATGCTAATATGCTAATATGCTAATATGCTAATATGCTAATATGCTAACACGCTATGCTAATATGCTAATATGCTAATATGCTAATATGCTATGCTAATATGCTAATATGCTAATACGCTAATATGCTAACACGCTATGCTAATATGCTAATATGCTAATATGCTAATACGCTAATATGCTAACACGCTATGCTAATATGCAAATATGCTAATATGCTAATATGCTAATATGCTAATACGCTAATATGCTAACACGCTATGCTAATATGCTAATATGCTAATATGCTATGCTAACATGCTAATATGCTAATACGCTAATATGCTAACACGCTATGCTAATATGCTAATATGCTAATATGCTAATATGTTAATATGCTAATATGCTATGCTAATATGCTAATATGCTAATATGCTAATACGCTAATATGCTAACACGCAATGCTAATATGCTAATATGCTAATATGCTAATACGCTAATATGCTAACACGCTATGCTAATATGCTAATATGTTAATATGCTAATATGTTAATATGCTAATATTTTATGCTAATATGCTAATATGCTAATATGCTAACACACTATGCTAATATGCTATGCTAATATGCTAATATGCTAATATGCTAACACGCTATGCTAATATGCTAATATGCTAATATGCTAATATGCTATGCTAATATGCTAATATGCTAATATGCTAATATGCTAATATGCTAATATGCTGATATGCTATGCTAATATGCTAATACGCTAATATGCTAACACGCTATGCTAATATACTAATATGCTAATATGCTAATATGCTAATATGCTAATATGCTAATATGCTATGCTAATATGCTATGCTATGCTAATATGCTAACACGCTATGCTAATATGCTAATATGCTAATATGCTAATATGCTAATATGCTAATATGCTAATATGCTATGCTAATATGCTAATATGCTAATACACTAATATGCTAACACGCTATGCTAATATGCTATGCTAATATGCTAATATGCTAATATGCTAATATCCTAATATGCTAATATCCTAATATACTAATATGCTAATATGCTAACACGCTATGCTAATATGCTAATATGCTAATATGCTAATATGCTATGCTAATATGCTAATATGCTAATTGCTAATATGCTAACACGCTATGCTAATATGCTAATATGCTAATATGCTAATATATTAATATATTAATATGTTAATATGCTAATATGCTATGCTAATATGCTAATATGCTAATATGCTAATACGCTAATATGCTAACACGCTATGCTAATATGCTAATATGCTAATATGCTAATATGCTAATATGCTAATATGCTATGCTAATATGCTAATATGCTAATATGCTAATATGCTAATACGCTAATATGCTAACACGCTATGCTAATATGCTAATATGCTAATATGCTAATATGCTAATATGCTAATATGCTATGCTAATATGCTAATATGCTAATACGCTAATATGCTAACACGTTATGCTAATATGCTAATATGCTAATACAGTAATATGCTAATATGCTATGCTAATATGCTAATATGCTATGCTAATATGCTAATATGCTAATATGCTAATACGCTAATATGCTAACACGCTATGCTAATATGCTAATATGCTAATATGCTAATATGCTATGCTAATATACTAATATGCTAATACGCTAATATGCTAATACGGTAATATGCTAATATACTATGCTAATATGCTAATATGCTATGCTAATATGCTAATATGCTAATACGCTAATATGCTAACACGCTATGCTAATATGCTAACACGCTATGCTAATATGCTAATATGCTAATATGCTATGCTAATATACTAATATGCTAATACGCTAATATGCTAATACGCTAATATGCTAACACGCTATGCTAATATGCTAATATGCTAATATGCTAATATGCTAATATGCTAATTTGCTAATATGCTATGCTAATATGCTAATATGCTAATATGCTAATATGCTAATATGCTCACGCTATGCTAATATGCTTATATGCTAATATGCTAATATGCTAACACGCTATGCTAATATGCTAATATGCTATGCTAATATACTAATATGCTAATATGCTAATATGCTATGCTAATATGCTATGCTAATCCGCTATAACACGCTATGCTAATATGCTAATATGCTAATATGCTAATATGCTAATATGCTAATATGCTCACGCTATGCTAATATGCTTATATGCTAATATGCTAATATGCTAACACGCTATGCTAATATGCTAATATGCTATGCTAATATGCTAATATGCTAATACACTAACACGCTATGCTAATATGCTAATATGCTAATATGCTAATATGCTAATATGCTATGCTAATATGCTAATATGCTAATATGCTAATATGCTATGCTAATATGCTAATATGCTAATACACTAACACGCTATGCTAATATGCTAATACACTAACACGCTATGCTAATATTCTAATATGCTAATATGCTAATATGCTAATATGCTAATATGCTAATATGCTATGCTAATATGCTAATATGCTAATATGCTAATATGCTAATATGCTATGTTAATATGCTAATATGCTAATATGCTAATATGCTATGCTAATATGCTAATATGCTAATATGCTATGCTAATATGCTATGCTAATATGCTAATATGCTATGCTAATATGCTATGCTAATATGCTAATATGCTAATACACTAACACGCTATACTAATATGCTAATATGCTAATATGCTAATATGCTATGCTAATATGCTAATATGCTAACATGCTAATATGCTAATATGCTAATATGCTAATACGCTAATATGCTAACACGCAATACTAATATGCTAATATGCTAATATGCTAATATGCTAATATGCTAATATGCTATGCTAATATGCTAATATGCTAATACGCTAATATGCTAACACGCTATGCTAATATGCTAATATGCTAATATGCTAATATGCTAATATGCTATGCTAATATGCTAATATGCTAATATGCTAATACGCTAATATGCTAACACGCTATGCTAATATGCTAATATGCTAATATGCTAATATGCTAATATGCTAATATGCTATGCTAATATACTAATATGCTAATACGCTAATATGCTAACACGCTATGCTAATGTGCTAATATGCTAATATGCTAATATGCTAATATGCTATGCTAATATGCTAATATTCTAATACGCTAAAATGCTAACACGCTATGCTAATATGCTAATATGCTAATATGCTAATACGCTAATATGCTAACACGCTATGCTAATATGCAAATATGCTAATATGCTAATATGCAAATATGCTAATATGCTAATATGCTAATATGCAAATATGCTATGCTAATATGCTAATATGCTAATATGCTAATATGCTAATACGCTAATATGCTAACACGCTATACTAATATGCTAATATGCTAATATGCTAATATGCTATGCTAATATGCTAATATGCTAATACGCTAATATGCTAACACGCTATGCTAATATGCTAATATGCAAATATGCTAATATGTTATGTTAATATGCTATGATAATATGCTAATTTGCTAATACGCTAATATGCTAACACGCAATGCTAATATGCTAATATGCTAATATGCTAATATGCTATGCTAATATACTATGCGAATACGCTAATATGCTAACACGCTATGCTAATATGCTAATATGCTAATATGCTAATATGCTAATATGCTATGCTAATATGCTAATATGCTAATATGCTAATACGTTAATATGCTAACACGCTATGCTAATATGCTAATATGCTAATATGCTATGCTAATATGCTAATATGCTAATATACTAATATGCTAATATGCTAGTATGCTATGCTAATATGCTAATATGCTAATATGCTAATATGCTAATATGCTAATATGCTAACACGCTATGCTAATATGCTAATATGCTAATATGCTAATATGCTATGCTAATATGCTAATATGCTAATATGCTAATATGCTATGCTAATATGCTAATACGCTAATATGCTAACACGCTATGCTAATATGCTAATATATTAATATGCTAATATGCTAATATGCTATCCTAATATGCTAATATCCTAATATACTAATATGCTAATATGCTAACACGCTATGCTAATATGCTAATATGCTAATATGCTAATATGCTAATATGCTAATATGCTAATATGCTAATATGCTAATATGCTATGCTAATATGCTAATATGCTAATTGCTAATATGCTAACACGCTATGCTAATATGCTAATATGCTAATATGCTAATATGCTAATATATTAATATATTAATATGCTAATATGCTAATATGCTAATATGCTAATATGCTAATATGCTAATATGCTATGCTAATATGCTAATATGCTAATATGCGAATACGCTAATATGCTAACACGCTATGCTAATATGCTAATATGCTAATATGCTATGCTAATATGCTAATATGCTAATATGCTAATACGCTAATATGCTAACACGCTATGCTAATATGCTATGCTAATATGCTAATATGCTAATCCGCTATGTTAACACGCTATGCTAATATGCTAATATGCTAATATGCTAATATGCTAACACGCTAATATACTAACACGCTACGCTAATATGCTAATATGCTAATATGCTAATATGCTAATATGCTAATATGCGATGCTAATATGCTAATATGCTAATACGCTAATATGCTAACACGCTATGCTAATATGCTAATATGCTAATATGCTAATATGCTAATACGCTAATATGCTAACACGCTATGCTAATATGCTAATATGCTAATATGCTAATATGCTATGCTAACATGCTAATATGCTAATACGCTAATATGCTAACACGCTATGCTAATATGCTAATATGCTAATATGCTAATATGTTAATATGCTAATATGCTATGCTAATATGCTAATATGCTAATATGCTAATATGCTAATACGCTAATATGCTAACACGCAATGCTAATATGCTAATATGCTAATATGCTAATACGCTAATATGCTAACACGCTATGCTAATATGCTAATATGTTAATATGCTAATATGTTAATATGCTAATATTTTATGCTAATATGCTAATATGCTAATATGCTAACACACTATGCTAATATGCTATGCTAATATGCTAATATGCTAATATGCTAACACACTATGCTAATATGCTATGCTAATATGCTAATATGCTAATACGCTAATATGCTAACACGCTATGCTAATATGCTAATATGCTAATATGCTAATATGCTAATATGCTATGCTAATATGCTAATATGCTAATACGCTAATATGCTAACACGCTATGCTAATATGCTAATATGCTAATATGCTAATACGCTAATATGCTAACACGCTATGCTAATATGCAAATATGCTAATATGCTAATATGCTAATATGCTAATATGCTAATACGCTAATATGCTAACACGCTATGCTAATATGCTAATATGCTAATATGCTATGCTAACATGCTAATATGCTAATACGCTAATATGCTAACACGCTATGCTAATATGCTAATATGCTAATATGCTATGTTAATATGCTAATATGCTATGCTAATATGCTAATATGCTAATATGCTAATACGCTAATATGCTAACACGCAATGCTAATATGTTAATATGCTAATATGCTAATACGCTAATATGCTAACACGCTATGCTAATATGCTAATATGTTAATATGCTAATATGTTAATATGCTAATATTTTATGCTAATATGCTAATATGCTAATATGCTAACACACTATGCTAATATGCTATGCTAATATGCTAATATGCTAATATGCTAACACGCTATGCTAATATGCTAATATGCTAATATGCTAATATGCTATGCTAATATGCTAATACGCTAATATGCTAACACGCTATGCTAATATGCTAATATGCTAATATGCTAATACGCTAATATGCTAACACGCTATGCTAATATGCAAATATGCTAATATGCTAATATGCTAATATGCTAATATGCTAATATGCTAATATGCTAATACGCTAATATGCTAACACGCTATGCTAATATGCTAATATGCTAATATGCTATGCTAACATGCTAATATGCTAATACGCTAATATGCTAACACGCTATGCTAATATGCTAATATGCTAATATGCTAATATGTTAATATGCTAATATGCTATGCTAATATGCTAATATGCTAATATGCTAATACGCTAATATGCTAACACGCAATGCTAATATGCTAATATGCTAATATGCTAATACGCTAATATGCTAACACGCTATGCTAATATGCTACTATGTTAATATGCTAATATGTTAATATGCTAATATTTTATGCTAATATGCTAATATGCTAATATGCTAACACACTATGCTAATATGCTATGCTAATATGCTAATATGCTAATATGCTAATATGCTAACACGCTATGCTAATATGCTAATATGCTAATATGCTATGCTAATATGCTAATATGCTAATATGCTAATATGCTAATATGCTAACACGCTATGCTAATATGCTAATATGCTAATATGCTAATATGCTAATATGCTATGCTAATATGCTAATATGCTAATACGCTAATATGCTAACACGCTATGCTAATATGCTAATATGCTAATATGCTAATACGCTATGCTAACACGCTATGCTAATATACAAATATGCTAATATGCTAATATGCTAATATGCTAATACGCTAATATGCTAACACGCTATGCTAATATGCTAATATGCTAATATGCTATGCTAACATGCTAATATGCTAATACGCTAATATGCTAACACGCAATGCTAATATGCTAATATGCTAATATGCTAATACGCTAATATGCTAACACGCTATGCTAATATGCTAATATGTTAATATGCTAATATGTTAATATGCTAATATTTTATGCTAATATGCTAATATGCTATGCTAACACACTATGCTAATATGCTATGCTAATATGCTAACACGCTATGCTAATATGCTAATATGCTAATATGCTAATATGCTATGCTAATATGCTAATATGCTAATATGCTAATATGCTAATATGCTAATATGCTAATATGCTAATATGCTGATATGCTATGCTAATATGCTAATACGCTAATATGCTAACACGCTATGCTAATATGCTAATATGCTAATATGCTAATATGCTAATATGCTAATATGCTATGCTAATATGCTATGCTATGCTAATATGCTAACACGCTATGCTAATATGCTAATATGCTAATATGCTAATATGCTAATATGCTAATATGCTATGCTAATATGCTAATATGCTAATACACTAATATGCTAACACGCTATGCTAATATGCTATGCTAATATGCTAATATGCTAATATGCTAATATCCTAATATGCTAATATCCTAATATACTAATATGCTAATATGCTAACACGCTATGCTAATATGCTAATATGCTAATATGCTAATATGCTATGCTAATATGCTAATATGCTAATATGCTAATATGCTAATATGCTAATATGCTATGCTAATATGCTAATATGCTAATATGCTAATATGCTATGCTAATATGCTAATATGCTAATATGCTAATATGCTAATATGCTAATACACTAACACGCTATGCTAATATGCTAATATGCTAATATGCTAATATGCTATGCTAATATGCTAATATGCTAATATGCTAATATGCTAATATGCTAATATGCTATGCTAATATGCAAATATGCTAATATGCTAATATGCTATGCTAATATGCTAATATGCTAATATGCTAATATGCTATGCTAATATGCTAATATGCTAATATGCTAATATACTAATATGCTAATACGCTAATATGCTATGCTAATATGCTAATATGCTAATATGCTAATATGCTAATATGCTATGCTAATATGCTAATATGCTAATATGCTAATACGCTAATATGCTAACACGCTATGCTAATATGCTAATATGCTAATATGCTAATATGCTAATATGCTAATATGCTAATATGCTATGCTAATATGCTAATATGCTATGCTAATATGCTAATATGCTAATATGCTAATATGCTAATATACTAATATGCTAATACGCTAACACGCTATGCTAATATGCTAATACGCTAATACGCTAACACGTTATGCTAATATGCTAATATGCTAATATGCTAATATGTTAATATGCTAATATGCTATGCTAATATGCTAATATACAAATCTTCTAATATGCTAATATGCTAATATGCTATGCTAATATGCTAATATGCTAATATGCTAATATGCTAATATGCTAATATGCTATGCTAATATGCTAATATGCTAATATGCTAATATGCTAATATGCTATGCTAATATGCTAATATGCTAATACACTAACACGCTATGCTAATATGCTAATATGCTAATATGCTAATATGCTATACTAATATGCTAATATGCTAATATGCTAATATGCTAATATGCTAATATGCTATGCTAATATGCCAATATGCTAATATGTTAATATACTAATATGCTAATATGCTAATATGCTAATACACTAATATGCTAACACGCTATGCTAATATGTTAATATGCTAATATGCTAATATGCTATGCTAATATGCCAATATGCTAATATGCTAATATGCTAATATGCTAATATGCTAATATGCTAATATGCTATGCTAATATGCTAATATGCTATGCTAATATGCTAATATGCTAATACGCTAACACGCTATGCTAATATGCTAATATGTTATGCTAATATGCTAATATGCTAATATGCTAATATGCTAATATGCTAATATGCTATGCTAATATGCTAATACGCTAACACGCTATGCTAATATGCTAATATGCTAATATGCTATGCTAATATGCTAATAAGCTAATATGCTAATATGCTAATATGCTAATATGCTAATATGCTATGCTAATATGCTAATATGCTAATATGCTAATATGCTAATATGCTATGCTAATATGCTAATATGCTAATATGCTAATACGCTAACACGCTATGCTAATATGCTAATATGCTAATATGCTATGCTAATATGCTAATATGCTAATATGCTAATATGCTAATATGCTAATATGCTAATATGCTAATATGCTAATATGCTATGCTAATATGCTAATATGCTAATATGCTAATATGCTAATATGCTAATATGCTATGCTAATATGCTAATATGCTAATATGCTAATATGCTAATATGCTAATACGCTAACATGCTATACTAATATGCTAATATGCTAATATGCTAATATGCTAATATGCTAATATGCTATGCTAATATGCTAATATGCTATGCTAATATGCTAATATGCTAATATGCTAATATGCTAATATGCTAATATGCTAATATGCTAATATGCTAATATGCTATGCTAATATGCTATGCTAATATGCTAATATGCTAATATGCTAATATGCTAATATGCTATGCTAATATGCTAATATGCTAATACACTAACACGCTATGCTAATATGCTAATATGCTAATATGCTAATATGCTAATATGCTAATATGCTAATATGCTAATATGCTATGCTAATATGCTAATATGCTAATATGCTAATATGCTAATATGCTAATATGCTATGCTAATATGCTAATATGCTAATATGCTAATACGCTAACACGCTATGCTAATATGCTAATATGCTATGCTAATATGCTAATACGCTAACACGCTATGCTAATATGCTAATATGCTAATATGCTAATATGCTAATATGCTAATATGCTATGCTAATATGCTAATATGCTAATATGCTAATATACTAATATGCTAATATGCTATGCTAATATGCTAATATGCTAATATGCTAATATGCTAATATGCTAATATGCTAATACGCTAATATGCTAATATGCTAATATGCTAATATGCTATGCTAATATGCTAATATACTATGCTAATATGCTAATATGCTAATATGCTAATATGCTAATATGCTATGCTAATATGCTAATATGCTAATATGCTAATATGCTAATATGCTAACACGCTATGCTAATATGCTAATATGCTATGCTAATATGCTAATATGCTAATATGCTAATATGCTATGCTAATATGCTAATATGCTAATACACTAACACGCTATGCTAATATGCTAATATGCTAATATGCTAATATGCTAATATGCTAATATGCTAATATGCTAATATGTTATGCTAATATGTTAATATGCTAATATGTTAATATGCTAATATGCTAATATGCTATGCTAATATGCTAATATGCTAATATGCTAATATGCTAATATGCTATGCTAATATGCTAATATGCTATGCTAATATGCTAATACGCTAACACGCTATGCTAATATGCTAATATGCTAATATGCTAATATGCTAATATGCTATGCTAATATGCTAATATGCTAATATGCTAATATGCTAATATGCTATGCTAATATGCTAATATGCTAATATGCTAATATGCTAATATGTTAATACGCTAATATGCTAATATGCTAATATGCTAATATGCTAATATGCTAATATGCTAATATGCTAATATGCTATGCTAATATGCTAATATGCTATGCTAATATGCTAATATGCTAATATGCTAATATGCTAATATGCTAATATGCTATGCTAATATGCTAATATGCTAATATGCTAATATGCTAACACGCTATGCTAATATGCTATGCTAATATGCTAATATGCTAATATGCTATGCTAATATGCTAATATGCTAATACACTAACACGCTATGCTAATATGCTAATATGCTAATATGCTAATATGCTAATATGCTAATATGCTATGCTATGCTAATATACTAATATGTTGATATGCTATGCTAATATGCTATGCTAATATGCTAATATGCTAATATTTTAATATGCTAATATGTTAATATGCTAATATGCTAATATGCTAATATGCTATGCTAATATGTTAATATGCTAATATGCTAATATGCTAATATGCTAATATGCTATGCTAATATGCTAATATGCTAATATGCTAATATGCTAATATGCTATGCTAATATGCTATGCTAATATGCTAATATGCTAATATGCTAATATGCTAATATGCTAATATGCTAATATGCTATGCTAATATGCTAATATGCTAATACGCTAACACGCTATGCTAATATGCTAATACGCTAATACGCTAACACGCTATGCTAATATGCTAATATGCTAATATGCTAATATGCTAATATGCTAATATGCTAATATGCTAATATGCTATGCTAATATACTAATATGTTGATATGCTATGCTAATATGCTAATATGCTATGCTAATATGCTAATATGCTAATATGCTAATATGCTAATATGCTAATATGCTATGCTAATATGCTAATATGCTAATATGCTAATATGCTAATATGCTAACACGCTATGCTAATATGCTATGCTAATATGCTAATATGCTAATATGCTATGCTAATATGCTAATATGCTAATACACTAACACGCTATGCTAATATGCTAATATGCTAATATGCTAATATGCTAACATGCTAATATGCTAATATGCTAATATGCTAATATGCTATGCTAATATACTAATATGTTGATATGCTATGCTAATATGCTATGCTAATATGCTAATATGCTAATATGTTAATATGCTAATATGCTATGCTAATATGTTAATATGCTAATATGCTAATATGCTAATATGCTAATATGCTAATATGCTAATATGCTATGCTAATATGCTAATATGCTAATATGCTAATATGCTAATATGCTAATATGCTAATATGCTAATATGCTATGCTAATATGCTATGCTAATATGCTAATATGCTAATATGCTAATATGCTAATATGCTAATATGCTAATATACTATGCTAATATGCTAATATGCTAATACGCTAACACGCTATGCTAATATGCTAATACGCTAATACGCTAACACGCTATGCTAATATGCTAATATGCTAATATGCTAATATGCTAATATGCTATGCTAATATGCTAATATGCTAATATGCTAATATGCTAATATGCTAATATGCTATGCTAATATGCTAATATGCTAATATGCTAATATGCTAATATGCTATGCTAATATGCTAATATGCTAATACGCTAACACGCTATGCTAATATGCTAATACGCTAATACGCTAACACGCTATGCTAATATGCTAATATGCTAATATGCTAATATGCTAATATGCTAATATGCTATGCTAATATGCTAATATGCTAATATGCTAATATGCTAATATGCTAATATGCTAACACGCTATGCTAATATGCTATGCTAATATGCTAATATGCTAATATGCTAATATGCTATGCTAATATGCTAATATGCTAATACACTAACACGCTATGCTAATATGCTAATATGCTAATATGCTAATATGCTAATATGCTAATATGCTAATATGCTATGCTAATATGCTAATATGCTAATATGCTAATATGCTATGCTAATATGCTAATATGCTAATATGCTAATATGCTAATATGCTATGCTAATATGCTAATATGCTAATATGCTAATATGCTAATATGCTAATATGCTAATATGCTATGCTAATATGCTAATATGCTAATATGCTAATATGCTAATATGCTAATATGCTATGCTAATATACTAATATGTTGATATGCTATGCTAATATGCTATGCTAATATGCTAATATGCTAATATGTTAATATGCTAATATGCTAATATGCTGATATGCTATGCTAATATGTTAATATGCTAATATGCTAATATGCTAATATGCTAATATGCTAATATGCTATGCTAATATGCTAATATGCTAATATGCTAATATGCTAATATGCTATGCTAATATGCTAATATGCTAATATGCTAATATGCTAATATGCTATGCTAATATGCTAATATGCTAATATACTAATATGCTAATACGCTAACACGCTATGCTAATATGCTAATACGCTAATACGCTAACACGTTATGCTAATATGCTAATATGCTAATATGCTAATATGCTAATATGCTAATATGCTAATATGCTATGCTAATATGCTAATATACAAATCTGCTAATATGCTAATATGCTAATATGCTATGCTAATATGCTAATATGTTAATATGCTAATATGCTAATATGCTAATATGCTAATATACTAATACGCTAACACGCTATGCTAATATGCTATGCTAATATGCTAATATGCTAATATGCTAATATGCTAATATGCTATGCTAATACGCTAATATGCTAATATGGTAATATGCTAATATGCTATGCTAATATGCTAATATGCTAATATGCTAATATGCTAATATGCTAATATGCTAATATGCTATGCTAATATGCTAATATGGTAATATGCTAATATGCTAATATGCTAATACGCTAATACGCTAATATGCTAATATGCTAATATGCTAATATGCTAATATGCTAATATGCTATGCTAATATGCTAATATGCTAATATGCTAATATGCTAATATGCTAATACGCTAATACGCTAATATGCTAATATGCTAATATGCTAATATGCTAATATGCTAATATGCTATGCTAATATGCTAATATGCTAATATGCTAATATGCTAATATGCTATGCTAATATGCTAATATGCTAATATGCTAATATGCTAATATGCTAATATGCTAATATGCTATGCTAATATGCTAATATGCTAATATGCTAATATGCTATACTAATATGCTAATATGCTAATATGCTAATATGCTAATATGCTAATATGCTATGCTAATATACTAATATGCTAATACACTAACACGCTATGCTAATATGCTAATATGCTAATATGCTAATATGCTAATATGCTATGCTAATATGCTAATATGCTAATATGCTAATATGCTAATATGCTATGCTAATATGCTAATATGCTAATATGCTAATATGCTAATATGCTAATATGCTATGCTAATATGCTAATATGCTATATGCTAATATGCTATGCTAATATGCTAATATGCTAATATGCTAATATGCTAATATGCTAATATGTTAATATGCTTAATATGCTATGCTAATATGCTAATATGCTAATATGCTATGCTAATGTGCTAATATGCTAATATGCTATGCTAATATGCTAATATGCTAATATGCTAATATGCTAATATTACCCGCTGACCCGCTGCCTTACCTCTGGTTGCCTGGCAATTGGATGAAGACTCGGCTTCGGCATTGGCTTATCTTCCTTGCTCTCCTCTCTCTATTTGACTATCCCTGCCGGCCCCTGGAGGATGGGCTTCCCCTTTGAGTCTGGTCCCTCTCAAGGTTTCTTCCTTCTAGGGAGTTTTTCCTTGCCACTGTCGCCTATGGCTTACTCACTGGGGGCTTTGGGTGAGGATACTGTAAAGCGCTTTGAGACAATGTAATGTTGTGATAATGCGCTATATAAAAATAAATTTGTTGTTGTTTGTTGTAATATGCTAATATGCTATGCTAATATGCTAATATGCTAATATGCTAATATGCTATGCTAATATGCTAATATGCTAATACGCTAACACGCTATGCTAATATGCTAATATGCTAATATGCTAATATGCTAATATGCTAATATGCTAATATGCTATGCTAATATACTAATATGCTAATATGCTAATATGCTAATATGCTAATGTGCTAATATGCTAATATGCTATGCTAATATGCTAATATGCTAATATGCTAATATGCTAATATGCTATGTTAATATGCTAATATGCTAATATGCTAATATGCTAATATGCTAATATGCTAATATGCTATGCTAATATGGTAATATGTTAATATGTTAATATGCTAATATGCTATGCTAATATGTTAATATGCTAATATGCTAATATGCTAATATACTAATATGCAATGCTAATATGCTAATATGCTAATATGTTAATATGCTAATATGCTAATATGCTAATATGCTAATATGCTAATATGCTAATATGCTATGCTAATATGCTAATATGTTAATATGCTAATATATGCTAATATACTAATATGCTAATATGCTAATATGCTATGCTAATATGCTATGCTAATATGCTAATATGCTAATATGCTAATATGATATGCTAATATGCTAATATGCTAATATGCTAATATGCTAATATGCTATGCTAATATGCTAATATGCTAATATGCTAATATGCTATGCTAATATGCTAATATGCTAATATGCTAATATGCTAATATGCTATGCTAATATGCTAATATGCTAATATGCTAATATGCTAATATGCTAATATACTATGCTAATATGCTAATATGCTAATATGCTAATATTGCTATGCTAATACGCTAATATGCTATGCTAATATGCTAATATGCTAATACGCTAACACGCTACGCTAATATGCTAATATGCTAATATGCTAATACGCTAATATGCTATGCTAATATGCTAATATGCTAATACGCTAACACGCTATGCTAATATGCTAATATGCTAATATGCTAATATGCTAATATGCTAATATGCTATGCTAATATGCTAATATGCTAATATGCTAATATGCTAATATGCTATGCTAATATGCTAATATACTAATATGCTAATATGCTAATATGCTATGCTAATATACTAATATGCTAATATGTTAATATGCTAATATTCTATGCTAATATGCTAATATGCTAATACGCTAACACGCTATGCTAATATACTAATACGCTAATACGCTAACACGCTATGCTAATATGCTAATATGCTAATATGCTAATATGCTAATATGCTATGCTAATATGCTAATATGTTATGCTAATATGCTAATATGCTAATATGTTATGCTAATATGTTAATATGCTAATATGCTAATATGCTAATATGCTAATATGCTATGCTAATATGCTATGCTAATATGCTAATATGTTAATATGCTAATATGCTAATATGCTAATATGCTATGCTAATATGCTAATATGCTAATACACTAACACGCTATGCTAATATGCTAATATGCTAATATGCTAATATGCTATGCTAATATGCTAATATGCTAATATGCTAATATGCTATGCTAATATGCTAATATGCTAATACACTAACACGCTATGCTAATATGCTAATACGCTAACACGCTATGCTAATATTCTAATATGCTAATATGCTAATATGCTAATATGCTAATATGCTAATATGCTATGCTAATATGCTAATACGCTAATATGCTAATATGCTAATATGCTAATATGCTAATATGCTAATATGCTAATATGCTATGCTAATATGCTAATATGCTATGCTAATATGCTAATATGCTAATATGCTAATATGCTAATATGCTAATATGCTATGCTAATATGCTAATATGCTAATATGCTAATATGCTAACACGCTATGCTAATATGCTATGCTAATATGCTAATATGCTAATATGCTATGCTAATATGCTAATATGCTAATACACTAACACGCTATGCTAATATGCTAATATGCTAATATGCTAATATGCTAATATGCTAATATGCTAATATGCTATGCTAATATACTAATATGTTGATATGCTATGCTAATATGCTATGCTAATATGCTAATATGCTAATATTTTAATATGCTAATATGTTAATATGCTAATATGCTAATATGCTAATATGCTATGCTAATATGTTAATATGCTAATATGCTAATATGCTAATATGCTAATATGCTATGCTAATATGCTAATATGCTAATATGCTAATATGCTAATATGCTATGCTAATATGCTATGCTAATATGCTAATATGCTAATATGCTAATATGCTAATATGCTAATATGCTAATATGCTAATATGCTATGCTAATATGCTAATATGCTAATACGCTAACACGCTATGCTAATATGCTAATACGCTAATACGCTAACACGCTATGCTAATATGCTAATATGCTAATATGCTAATATGCTAATATGCTAATATGCTAATATGCTAATATGCTATGCTAATATACTAATATGTTGATATGCTATGCTAATATGCTAATATGCTATGCTAATATGCTAATATGCTAATATGCTAATATGCTAATATGCTAATATGCTAATATGCTAATATGCTATGCTAATATGCTAATATGCTAATATGCTAATATGCTAATATGCTAACACGCTATGCTAATATGCTATGCTAATATGCTAATATGCTAATATGCTATGCTAATATGCTAATATGCTAATACACTAACACGCTATGCTAATATGCTAATATGCTAATATGCTAATATGCTAACATGCTAATATGCTAATATGCTAATATGCTAATATGCTATG
This sequence comes from Brienomyrus brachyistius, assembly GCF_023856365.1. Lineage (NCBI taxonomy): Eukaryota > Metazoa > Chordata > Actinopteri > Osteoglossiformes > Mormyridae > Brienomyrus > Brienomyrus brachyistius. The sequence continues at coordinate 145,755 of NW_026042478.1, forward strand.
CTAATATACTAATATGTTGATATGCTATGCTAATATGCTATGCTAATATGCTAATATGCTAATATGTTAATATGCTAATATGCTAATATGCTATGCTAATATGTTAATATGCTAATATGCTAATATGCTAATATGCTAATATGCTAATATGCTAATATGCTATGCTAATATGCTAATATGCTAATATGCTAATATGCTAATATGCAAATATGCTATGCTAATATGCTATGCTAATATGCTAATATGCTAATATGCTAATATGCTAATATGCTAATATGCTAATATACTATGCTAATATGCTAATATGCTAATACGCTAACACGCTATGCTAATATGCTAATACGCTAATACGCTAACACGCTATGCTAATATGCTAATATGCTAATATGCTAATATGCTAATATGCTATGCTAATATGCTAATATGCTAATATGCTAATATGCTAATATGCTAATATGCTAATATGCTATGCTAATATGCTAATATGCTAATATGCTAATATGCTAATATGCTATGCTAATATGCTAATATGCTAATACGCTAACACGCTATGCTAATATGCTAATACGCTAATACGCTAACACGCTATGCTAATATGCTAATATGCTAATATGCTAATATGCTAATATGCTAATATGCTATGCTAATATGCTAATATGCTAATATGCTAATATGCTAATATGCTAATATGCTAACACGCTATGCTAATATGCTATGCTAATATGCTAATATGCTAATATGCTATGCTAATATGCTAATATGCTAATACACTAACACGCTATGCTAATATGCTAATATGCTAATATGCTAATATGCTAATATGCTAATATGCTAATATGCTATGCTAATATGCTAATATGCTAATATGCTAATATGCTATGCTAATATGCTAATATGCTAATATGCTAATATGCTAATATGCTATGCTAATATGCTAATATGCTAATATGCTAATATGCTAATATGCTAATATGCTAATATGCTAATATGCTATGCTAATATGCTAATATGCTAATATGCTAATATGCTAATATGCTAATATGCTATGCTAATATACTAATATGTTGATATGCTATGCTAATATGCTATGCTAATATGCTAATATGCTAATATGTTAATATGCTAATATGCTAATATGCTGATATGCTATGCTAATATGTTAATATGCTAATATGCTAATATGCTAATATGCTAATATGCTAATATGCTATGCTAATATGCTAATATGCTAATATGCTAATATGCTAATATGCTATGCTAATATGCTAATATGCTAATATGCTAATATGCTAATATGCTATGCTAATATGCTAATATGCTAATATACTAATATGCTAATACGCTAACACGCTATGCTAATATGCTAATACGCTAATACGCTAACACGTTATGCTAATATGCTAATATGCTAATATGCTAATATGCTAATATGCTAATATGCTAATATGCTATGCTAATATGCTAATATACAAATCTGCTAATATGCTAATATGCTAATATGCTATGCTAATATGCTAATATGTTAATATGCTAATATGCTAATATGCTAATATGCTAATATACTAATACGCTAACACGCTATGGCTAATATGCTATGCTAATATGCTAATATGCTAATATGCTAATATGCTAATATGCTATGCTAATACGCTAATATGCTAATATGGTAATATGCTAATATGCTATGCTAATATGCTAATATGCTAATATGCTAATATGCTAATATGCTAATATGCTAATATGCTAATATGCTATGCTAATATGCTAATATGGTAATATGCTAATATGCTAATATGCTAATACGCTAATACGCTAATATGCTAATATGCTAATATGCTAATATGCTAATATGCTAATATGCTATGCTAATATGCTAATATGCTAATATGCTAATATGCTAATATGCTAATATGCTAATACGCTAATACGCTAATATGCTAATATGCTAATATGCTAATATGCTAATATGCTAATATGCTATGCTAATATGCTAATATGCTAATATGCTAATATGCTAATATGCTATGCTAATATGCTAATATGCTAATATGCTAATATGCTAATATGCTAATATGCTAATATGCTATGCTAATATGCTAATATGCTAATATGCTAATATGCTAATATGCTATACTAATATGCTAATATGCTAATATGCTAATATGCTAATATGCTAATATGCTAATATGCTATGCTAATATACTAATATGCTAATACACTAACACCTATGCTATTGCTAATATGCTAATATGCTAATATGCTAATATGCTATGCTAGATATGCTAATATGCTAATATGCTAATATGCTAATATGCTATGCTAATATGCTAATATGCTAATATGCTAATATGCTAATATGCTAATATGCTATGCTAATATGCTATATGCTAATATGCTAATATGCTATGCTAATATGCTAATATGCTAATATGCTAATATGCTAATATGCTAATATGTTAATATGCTAATATGCTATGCTAATATGCTAATATGCTAATATGCTATGCTAATGTGCTAATATGCTAATATGCTATGCTAATATGCTAATATGCTAATATGCTAATATGCTAATATTACCCGCTGACACCCGCTGCCTTACCTCTGGTTGCCTGGCAATTGGATGAAGACTCGGCTTCGGCATTGGCTTATCTTCCTTGCTCTCCTCTCTCTATTTGACTATCCCTGCCGGCCCCTGGAGGATGGGCTTCCCCTTTGAGTCTGGTCCCTCTCAAGGTTTCTTCCTTCTAGGGAGTTTTTCCTTGCCACTGTCGCCTATGGCTTACCTCACTGGGGGCTTTGGGTGAGGATACTGTAAAGCGCTTTGAGACAATGTAATGTTGTGATAATGCGCTATATAAAAATAAATTTGTTGTTGTTTGTTGTAATATGCTAATATGCTATGCTAATATGCTAATATGCTAATATGCTAATATGCTATGCTAATATGCTAATATGCTAATACGCTAACACGCTATGCTAATATGCTAATATGCTAATATGCTAATATGCTAATATGCTAATATGCTAATATGCTAATATGCTATGCTAATATACTAATATGCTAATATGCTAATATGCTAATATGCTAATGTGCTAATATGCTAATATGCTATGCTAATATGCTAATATGCTAATATGCTAATATGCTAATATGCTATGTTAATATGCTAATATGCTAATATGCTAATATGCTAATATGCTAATATGCTAATATGCTATGCTAATATGGTAATATGTTAATATGTTTAATATGCTAATATGCTATGCTAATATGTTAATATGCTAATATGCTAATATGCTAATATACTAATATGCAATGCTAATATGCTAATATGCTAATATGTTAATATGCTAATATGCTAATATGCTAATATGCTAATATGCTATGCTAATATGCTAATATGTTAATATGCTAATATATGCTAATATACTAATATGCTAATATGCTAATATGCTATGCTAATATGCTATGCTAATATGCTAATATGCTAATATGCTAATATGATATGCTAATATGCTAATATGCTAATATGCTAATATGCTATGCTAAATATGCTAATATGCTAATATGCTAATATGCTATGCTAATATGCTAATATGCTAATATGCTAATATGCTAATATGCTATGCTAATATGCCTAATATGCTAATATGCTAATATGCTAATATGCTAATATACTATGCTAATATGCTAATATGCTAATATGCTAATATGCTATGCTAATACGCTAATATGCTATGCTAATATGCTAATATGCTAATACGCTAACACGCTACGCTAATATGCTAATATGCTAATATGCTAATACGCTAATATGCTATGCTAATATGCTTAATATGCTAATACGCTAACACGCTATGCTAATATTGCTAATATGCTAATATGCTAATATGCTAATATGCTAATATGCTATGCTAATATGCTAATATGCTAATATGCTAATATGCTAATATGCTATGCTAATATGCTAATATACTAATATGCTAATATGCTAATATGCTATGCTAATATACTAATATGCTAATATGTTAATATGCTAATATTCTATGCTAATATGCTAATATGCTAATACGCTAACACGCTATGCTAATATACTAATACGCTAATACGCTAACACGCTATGCTAATATGCTAATATGCTAATATGCTAATATGCTAATATGCTATGCTAATATGCTAATATGTTATGCTAATATGCTAATATGCTAATATGTTATGCTAATATGTTAATATGCTAATATGCTAATATGCTAATATGCTAATATGCTATGCTAATATGCTATGCTAATATGCTAATATGTTAATATGCTAATATGCTAATATGCTAATATGCTATGCTAATATGCTAATATGCTAATACACTAACACGCTATGCTAATATGCTAATATGCTAATATGCTAATATGCTATGCTAATATGCTAATATGCTAATATGCTAATATGCTATGCTAATATGCTAATATGCTAATACACTAACACGCTATGCTAATATGCTAATACGCTAACACGCTATGCTAATATTCTAATATGCTAATATGCTAATATGCTAATATGCTAATATGCTAATATGCTATGCTAATATGCTAATATGCTAATATGCTAATATGCTAATATGCTATGTTAATATGCTAATATGCTATATGCTAATATGCTAATATGCTATGCTAATATGCTAATATGCTAATATGCTATGCTAATATGCTAATATGCTATGCTAATATGCTATGCTAATATGCTAATATGCTAATACACTAACACGCTATACTAATATGCTAATATGCTAATATGCTATGCTAATATGCTAATATGCTAACATGCTAATATGCTAATATGCTAATATGCTAATACGCTAATATGCTAACACGCAATACTAATATGCTAATATGCTAATATGCTAATATGCTAATATACTAATACGCTAATATGCTAATATGCTAATATGCTATGCTAATATGCTAATATGCTAATACGCTAATATGCTAACACGCTATGCTAATATGCTAATATGCTAATATGCTAATATGCTAATATGCTATGCTAATATGCTAATATGCTAATATGCTAATATGCTAATATGCTAACACGCTATGCTAATATGCTAATATGCTAATATGCTAATATGCTAATATGCTAATATGCTATGCTAATATACTAATATGCTAATACGCTAATATGCTAACACGCTATGCTAATGTGCTAATATGCTAATATGCTAATATGCTATGCTATGCTAATATGCTAATATTCTAATACGCTAAAATGCTAACACCGCTATGCTAATATGCTAATATGCTAATATGCTAATACGCTAATATGCTAACACCGCTATGCTAATATGCAAATATGCTAATATGCTAATATGCAAATATGCTAATATGCTAATATGCAAATATGCTATGCTAATATGCTAATATGCTAATATGCTAATATGCTAATACGCTAATATGCTAACACGCTATACTAATATGCTAATATGCTAATATGCTAATATGCTATGCTAATATGCTAATATGCTAATACGCTAATATGCTAACACGCTATGCTAATATGCTAATATGCAAATATGCTAATATGTTATGTTAATATGCTATGATAATATGCTAATTTGCTAATACGCTAATATGCTATGCTAATATACTATGCGAATACGCTAATATGCTAACACGCTATGCTAATATGCTAATATGCTAATATGCTAATATGCTATGCTAATATGCTAATATGCTAATATGCTAAATACGTTATGCTAACACGCTATGCTAATATGCTAATATGCTAATATGCTAATATGCTAATATGCTATGCTAATATGCTAATATGTTATGCTAATATGCTAATATGCTAATATACTAATATGCTAATATGCTAACACGCTATGCTAATATGCTAATATGCTAATATGCTAATATGCTAATATGCTAATATGCTAATATGCTATGCTAATATGCTAATATGCTAATTGCTAATATGCTAACACGCTATGCTAATATGCTAATATGCTAATATATTAATATATTAATATGCTAATATGCTAATATGCTAATATGCTATGCTAATATGCTAATATGCTAATATGCGAATACGCTAATATGCTAACACGCTATGCTAATATGCTAATATGCTAATATGCTATGCTAATATGCTAATATGCTAATATGCTAATACGCTAATATGCTAACACGCTATGCTAATATGCTAATATGCTAATATGCTAATCCGCTATGTTAACACGCTATGCTAATATGCTAATATGCTAATATGCTAATATGCTAACACGCTAATATACTAACACGCTACGCTAATATGCTAATATGCTAATATGCTAATATGCTAATATGCTATGCTAATATGCTAATATGCTAATACGCTAATATGCTAACACGCTATGCTAATATGCTAATATGCTAATATGCTAATATGCTAATACGCTAATATGCTAACCACGCTATGCTAATATGCTAATATGCTAATATGCTATGCTAATATGCTAATATGCTAATATGCTAATATGCTAATATGCTAACACGCTATGCTAATATGCTAATATGCTAATATGCTAATATGCTATGCTAATATGCTAATATGCTAATACGCTAATATGCTAACACGCTATGCTAATATGCTAATATGCTAATATGCTAATACGCTAATATGCTAACACGCTATGCTAATATGCAAATATGCTAATATGCTAATATGCTAATATGCTAATACGCTAATATGCTAACACGCTATGCTAATATGCTAATATGCTAATATGCTATGCTAACATGCTAATATGCTAATACGCTAATATGCTAACACGCTATGCTAATATGCTAATATGCTAATATGCTAATATGTTAATATGCTAATATGCTATGCTAATATGCTAATATGGCTAATATGCTAATACGCTAATATGCTAACACGCAATGCTAATATGCTAATATGCTAATATGCTAATACGCTAATATGCTAACACACGCTATGCTAATATGCTAATATGTTAATATGCTAATATGTTAATATGCTAATATTTTATTGCTAATATGCTAATATGCTAATATGCTAACACACTATGCTAATATGCTATGCTAATATGCTAATATGCTAATATGCTAACACGCTATGCTAATATGCTAATATGCTAATATGCTAATATGCTATGCTAATATGCTAATATGCTAATATGCTAATATGCTGATATGCTATGCTAATATGCTAATACGCTAATATGCTAACACGGTATGCTAATATGCTAATATGCTAATATGCTAATATGCTAATATGCTATGCTAATATGCTATGCTATGCTAATATGCTAATATGCTAATATGCTAATATGCTATGCTAATATGCTAATATGCTAATATGCTAATATGCTAATATGCTAATATGCTAATATGCTAATACGCTAATATGCTAACACGCTATGCTAATATGCTAATATGCTAATATGCTAATATGCTATGCTAATATGCTATGCTAATATACTAATATGCTAATACGCTATGCTAATATGCTAATATGCTAATATGCTAATATGCTATGCTAATATACTAATATGCTAATACGCTAATATGCTAATACGCTAATATGCTAACACGCTATGCTAATATGCTATGCTAATATGCTAATATGCTAATCCGCTATGTTAACACGCTATGCTAATATGCTAATATGCTAATATGCTAATATGCTAACACGCTAATATACTAACACGCTACGCTAATATGCTAATATGCTAATATGCTAATATGCTAATATGCTATGCTAATATGCTAATATGCTAATACGCTAATATGCTAACACGCTATGCTAATATGCTAATATGCTAATATGCTAATATGCTAATATGCTAATACGCTAATATGCTAACACGCTATGCTAATATGCTAATATGCTAATATGCTATGCTAATATGCTAATATGCTAATATGCTAATATGCTAATATGCTAACACGCTATGCTAATATGCTAATATGCTAATATGCTAATATGCTATGCTAATATGCTAATATGCTAATACGCTAATATGCTAACACGCTATGCTAATATGCTAATATGCTAATATGCTAATACGCTAATATGCTAACACGCTATGCTAATATGCAAATATGCTAATATGCTAATATGCTAATATGCTAATACGCTAATATGCTAACACGCTATGCTAATATGCTAATATGCTAATATGCTATGCTAACATGCTAATATGCTAATACGCTAATATGCTAACACGCTATGCTAATATGCTAATATGCTAATATGCTAATATGTTAATATGCTAATATGCTATGCTAATATGCTAATATGCTAATATGCTAATACGCTAATATGCTAACACGCAATGCTAATATGCTAATATGCTAATATGCTAATACGCTAATATGCTAACACGCTATGCTAATATGCTAATATGTTAATATGCTAATATGTTAATATGCTAATATTTTATGCTAATATGCTAATATGCTAATATGCTAATATGCTAATATGCTAATATGCTAATACGCTAATATGCTAACACGCTATGCTAATATGCTAATATGTTAATATGCTAATATGTTAATATGCTAATATTTTATGCTAATATGCTATGCTAATATGCTAATATGCTAATATGCTAATATGCTGATATGCTATGCTAATATGCTAATACGCTAATATGCTAACACGCTATGCTAATATGCTAATATGCTAATATGCTAATATGCTAATATGCTATGCTAATATGCTATGCTATGCTAATATGCTAATATGCTAATATGCTAATATGCTATGCTAATATGCTAATATGCTAATATGCTAATATGCTAATATGCTAATATGCTAATACGCTAACACGCTATGCTAATATGCTAATATGCTAATATGCTAATATGCTATGCTAATATGCTATGCTATATACTAATATGCTAATACGCTATGCTAATATGCTAATATGCTAATATGCTAATATGCTATGCTAATATACTAATATGCTAATACGCTAATATGCTAATACGCTAATATGCTAACACGCTATGCTAATATGCTAATATGCTAATATGCTAATATGCTAATATGCTATGCTAATATGCTAATATGCTAATATGCTAATATGCTAATATGCTAATATGCTCACGCTATGCTAATATGCTTATATGCTAATATGCTAATATGCTAACACGCTATGCTAATATGCTAATATGCTATGCTAATATACTAATATGCTAATATGCTAATATGCTATGCTAATATGCTAATATGCTAATCCGCTATAACACGCTATGCTAATATGCTAATATGCTAATATGCTAACACGCTATGCTAATATGCTAATATGCTAATATGCTAATATGGTATGCTAATATGCTAATATGCTAATACGCTAATATGCTAACACGCTATGCTATGCTAATATGCTATGCTAATATGCTAATATGCTAATATGCTAATATGCTAATATGCTATGCTAATATGCTAATATGCTAATATGCTAATATGCTAATATGCTAATATGCTAATACGCTAATATGCTAACACGCTATGCTAATATGCTAATATGCTAATATGCTAATATGCTATGCTAATATACTAATATGCTAATACGCTAATATGCTAATACGCTAATATGCTAACACGCTATGCTAATATGCTAATATGCTAATATGCTAATATGCTAATTTGCTAATATGCTATGCTAATATGCTAATATGCTAATATGCTAATATGCTAATATGCTAATATGCTAATATGCTCACGCTATGCTAATATGCTTTTATGCTAATATGCTAATATGCTAACACGCTATGCTAATATGCTAATATGCTAATTTGCTAATATGCTATGCTAATATGCTAATATGCTAATATGCTAATATGCTAATATGCTAATATGCTCACGCTATGCTAATATGCTTATATGCTAATATGCTAATATGCTAACACGCTATGCTAATATGCTAATATGCTATGCTAATATACTAATATGCTAATATGCTAATATGCTATGCTAATATGCTAATATGCTAATCCGCTATAACACGCTATGCTAATATGCTAATATGCTAATATGCTAATATGCTAACACGCTATGCTAATATGCTAATATGCTAATATGCTAATATGGTATGCTAATATGCTAATATGCTAATACGCTAATATGCTATGCTAATATGCTAATATGCTATGCTAATATACTAATATGCTAATATGCTAATATGCTATGCTAATATGCTAATATGCTAATCCGCTATAACACGCTATGCTAATATGCTAATATGCTAATATGCTAATATGCTAACACGCTATGCTAATATGCTAATATGCTAATATGCTAATATGGTATGCTAATATGCTAATATGCTAATACGCTAATATGCTAACACGCTATGCTATGCTAATATGCTATGCTAATATGCTAATATGCTAATATGCTAATATGCTATGCTAATATGCTAATATGCTAATATGCTAATATGCTAATATGCTAATACGCTAATATGCTAACACGCTATGCTAATATGCTAATATGCTAATATGCTAATATGCTATGCTAATATACTAATATGCTAATACACTAATATGCTAACACGCTACGCTAATATGCTATGCTAATATGCTAATATGCTAATATCCTAATATGCTAATATCCTAATATACTAATATGCTAATATGCTAACACGCTATGCTAATATGCTAATATGCTAATATGCTAATATGCTATGCTAATATGCTAATATGCTAATCCGCTATAACACGCTATGCTAATATGCTAATATGCTAATATGCTAATATGCTAACACGCTATGCTAATATGCTAATATGCTAATATGCTAATATGGTATGCTTATATGCTAATATGCTAATATGCTAACACGCTATGCTAATATGCTAATATGCTATGCTAATATACTAATATGCTAATATGCTAATATGCTAATATGCTATGCTAATATGCTAATATGCTAATCCGCTATAACACGCTATGCTAATATGCTAATATGCTAATATGCTAATATGCTAATATGCTAACACGCTATGCTAATATGCTAATATGCTAATATGCTAATATGGTATGCTAATATGCTAATATGCTAATACGCTAATATGCTAACACGCTATGCTATGCTAATATGCTATGCTAATATGCTAATATGCTAATATGCTAATATGCTAATATGCTATGCTAATATGCTAATATGCTAATATGCTAATATGCTAATACGCTAATATGCTAACACGCTATGCTAATATGCTAATATGCTAATATGCTAATATGCTATGCTAATATACTAATTTGCTAATACGCTAATATGCTAATACGCTAATATGCTAACACGCTATGCTAATATGCTAATATGCTAATATGCTAATATGCTAATTTGCTAATATGCTATGCTAATATGCTAATATGCTAATATGCTAATATGCTAATATGCTAACACGCTATGCTAATATGCTAATATGCTATGCTAATATACTAATATGCTAATATGCTAATATGCTATGCTAATATGCTAATATGCTAATCCGCTATAACACGCTATGCTAATATGCTAATATGCTAATATGCTAATATGCTAACACGCTATGCTAATATGCTAATATGCTAATATGCTATGCTAATATGCTAATATGCTAATACGCTAATATGCTAACACGCTATGCTAATATGCTAATATGCTAATATGCTAATACGCTAATATGCTAACACGCTATGCTAATATGCAAATATGCTAATATGCTAATATGCTAATATGCTAATACGCTAATATGCTAACACGCTATGCTAATATGCTAATATGCCTAATATGCTAATATGCTATGCTAACATGCTAATATGCTAATACGCTAATATGCTAACACGCTATGCTAATATGCTAATATGCTAATATGCTAATATGTTAATATGCTAATATGCTATGCTAATATGCTAATATGCTAATATGCTAATACGCTAATATGCTAACACGCAATGCTAATATGCTAATATGCTAATATGCTAATACGCTAATATGCTAACACACTATGCTAATATGCTAATATGTTAATATGCTAATATGTTAATATGCTAATATTTTATGCTAATATGCTAATATGCTAATATGCTAACACACTATGCTAATATGCTATGCTAATATGCTAATATGCTAATATGCTAACACGCTATGCTAATATGCTAATATGCTAATATGCTATGCTAATATGCTAATATGCTAATATGCTAATATGCTAATATGCTAACACGCTATGCTAATATGCTAATATGCTAATATACTAATATGCTAATATGCTATGCTAATATGCTAATATGCTAATACGCTATGCTAACACGCTATGCTAATATGCTAATATGCTAATATGCTAATACGCTAATATGCTAACACGCTATGCTAATATGCAAATATGCTAATATGCTAATATGCTAATATGCTAATACGCTAATATGCTAACACGCTATGCTAATATGCTAATATGCTAATATGCTATGCTAACATGCTAATATGCTAATACGCTAATATGCTAACACGCTATGCTAATATGCTAATATGCTAATATGCTATGTTAATATGCTAATATGCTATGCTAATATGCTAATATGCTAATATGCTAATACGCTAATATGCTAACACGCAATGCTAATATGCTAATATGCTAATATGCTAATACGCTAATATGCTAACACGCTATGCTAATATGCTAATATGTTAATATGCTAATATGTTAATATGCTAATATTTTATGCTAATATGCTAATATGCTAATATGCTAACACACTATGCTAATATGCTATGCTAATATGCTAATATGCTAATATGCTAACACGCTATGCTAATATGCTAATATGCTAATATGCTATAATGCTAATATGCTAATATGCTAATATGCTATGCTAATATGCTAATACGCTAATATGCTAACACGCTATGCTAATATGCTAATATGCTAATATGCTAATACGCTAATATGCTAACACGCTATGCTAATATGCAAATATGCTAATATGCTAATATGCTAATATGCTAATACGCTAATATGCTAACACGCTATGCTAATATGCTAATATGCTAATATGCTATGCTAACATGCTAATATGCTAATACGCTAATATGCTAACACGCTATGCTAATATGCTAATATGCTAATATGCTAATATGTTAATATGCTAATATGCTATGCTAATATGCTAATATGCTAATATGCTAATACGCTAATATGCTAACACGCAATGCTAATATGCTAATATGCTAATATGCTAATACGCTAATATGCTAACACGCTATGCTAATATGCTACTATGTTAATATGCTAATATGTTAATATGCTAATATTTTTATGCTAATATGCTAATATGCTAATATGCTAACACACTATGCTAATATGCTATGCTAATATGCTAATATGCTAATATGCTAACACGCTATGCTAATATGCTAATATGCTAATATGCTATGCTAATATGCTAATATGCTAATATGCTAATATGCTAATATGCTAACACGCTATGCTAATATGCTAATATGCTAATATGCTAATATGCTATGCTAATATGCTAATATGCTAATACGCTAATATGCTAACACGCTATGCTAATATGCTAATATGCTAATATGCTAATACGCTAATATGCTAACACGCTATGCTAATATGCAAATATGCTAATATGCTAATATGCTAATATGCTAATATGCTAATACGCTAATATGCTAACACGCTATGCTAATATGCTAAAATGCTAATATGCTATGCTAACATGCTAATATGCTAATACGCTAATATGCTAACACGCTATGCTAATATGCTAATATGCTAATATGCTAATATGTTAATATGCTAATATGCTATGCTAATATGCTAATATGCTAATATGCTAATACGCTAATATGCTAACACGCAATGCTAATATGCTAATATGCTAATATGCTAATACGCTAATATGCTAACACGCTATGCTAATATGCTAATATGTTAATATGCTAATATGTTAATATGCTAATATGTTAATATGCTAATATTTTATGCTAATATGCTAATATGCTAATATGCTAACACACTATGCTAATATGATATGCTAATATGCTAATATGCTAATATGCTAACACGCTAACACGCTATGCTAATATGCTAATATGCTAATATGCTAATATGCTATGCTAATATGCTAATATGCTAATATGCTAATATGCTAATATGCTAATATGCTAATATGCTGATATGCTATGCTAATATGCTAATACGCTAATATGCTAACACGCTATGCTAATATACTAATATGCTAATATGCTAATATGCTAATATGCTAATATGCTAATATGCTAATATGCTATGCTAATATGCTATGCTATGCTAATATGCTAACACGCTATGCTAATATGCTAATATGCTAATATGCTAATATGCTAATATGCTAATATGCTATGCTAATATGCTAATATGCTAATACACTAATATGCTAACACGCTATGCTAACACGCTATGCTAATATGCTATGCTAATATGCTAATATGCTAATATGCTAATATCCTAATATGCTAATATCCTAATATACTAATATACTAATATGCTAATATGCTAACACGCTATGCTAATATGCTAATATGCTAATATGCTAATATGCTATGCTAATATGCTAATATGCTAATTGCTAATATGCTAACACGCTATGCTAATATACTAATATGCTAATATGCTAATATATTAATATATTAATATGTTAATATGCTAATATGCTATGCTAATATGCTAATATGCTAATACGCTAATATGCTAACACGCTATGCTAATATGCTAATATGCTAATATGCTAATATGCTAATATGCTAATATGCTATGCTAATATGCTAATATGCTAATACGCTAATATGCTAACACGCTATGCTAATATGCTAATATGCTAATATGCTAATATGCTAATATGCTATGCTAATATGCTAATATGGTAATACGCTAATATGCTAACACGTTATGCTAATATGCTAATATGCTAATACGGTAATATGCTAATATGCTATGCTAATATGCTAATATGCTATGCTAATATGCTAATATGCTAATATGCTAATACGCTAATATGCTAACACGCTATGCTAATATGCTAATATGCTAATATGCTAATATGCTATGCTAATATACTAATATGCTAATACGCTAATATGCTAATACGGTAATATGCTAATATACTATGCTAATATGCTAATATGCTATGCTAATATGCTAATATGCTAATACGCTAATATGCTAACACGCTATGCTAATATGCTAATATGCTAATATGCTAATATGCTAATATGCTATGCTAATATACTAATATGCTAATACGCTAATATGCTAATACGCTAATATGCTAACACGCTATGCTAATATGCTAATATGCTAATATGCTAATATGCTAATTTGCTAATATGCTATGCTAATATGCTAATATGCTAATATGCTAATATGCTAATATGCTCACGCTATGCTAATATGCTTATATGCTAATATGCTAATATGCTAACACGCTATGCTAATATGCTAATATGCTATGCTAATATACTAATATGCTAATATGCTAATATGCTATGCTAATATGCTAATATGCTAATCCGCTATAACACGCTATGCTAATATGCTAATATGCTAATATGCTAATATGCTAATATGCTCACGCTATGCTAATATGCTTATATGCTAATATGCTAATATGCTAACACGCTATGCTAATATGCTAATATGCTATGCTAATATGCTAATATGCTAATACACTAACACGCTATGCTAATATGCTAATATGCTAATATGCTATGCTAATATGCTAATATTCTAATACGCTAAAATGCTAACACGCTATGCTAATATGCTAATATGCTAATATGCTAATACGCTAATATGCTAACACGCTATGCTAATATGCAAATATGCTAATATGCTAATATGCAAATATGCTAATATGCTAATATGCTAATATGCAAATATGCTATGCTAATATGCTAATATGCTAATATGCTAATATGCTAATACGCTAATATGCTAACACGCTATACTAATATGCTAATATGCTAATATGCTAATATGCTATGCTAATATGCTAATATGCTAATACGCTAATATGCTAACACGCTATGCTAATATGCTAATATGCAAATATGCTAATATGTTATGTTAATATGCTATGATAATATGCTAATTTGCTAATACGCTAATATGCTAACACGCAATGCTAATATGCTAATATGCTAATATGCTAATATGCTATGCTAATATACTATGCGAATACGCTAATATGCTAACACGCTATGCTAATATGCTAATATGCTAATATGCTAATATGCTAATATGCTATGCTAATATGCTAATATGCTAATATGCTAATACGTTAATATGCTAACACGCTATGCTAATATGCTAATATGCTAATATGCTATGCTAATATGCTAATATGCTAATATACTAATATGCTAATATGCTAGTATGCTATGCTAATATGCTAATATGCTAATATGCTAATATGCTAATATGCTAATATGCTAACACGCTATGCTAATATGCTAATATGCTAATATGCTAATATGCTATGCTAATATGCTAATATGCTAATATGCTAATATGCTATGCTAATATGCTAATACGCTAATATGCTAACACGCTATGCTAATATGCTAATATATTAATATGCTAATATGCTAATATGCTATCCTAATATGCTAATATCCTAATATACTAATATGCTAATATGCTAACACGCTATGCTAATATGCTAATATGCTAATATGCTAATATGCTAATATGCTAATATGCTAATATGCTATGCTAATATGCTAATATGCTAATTGCTAATATGCTAACACGCTATGCTAATATGCTAATATGCTAATATGCTAATATGCTAATATATTAATATATTAATATGCTAATATGCTAATATGCTAATATGCTAATATGCTAATATGCTATGCTAATATGCTAATATGCTAATATGCGAATACGCTAATATGCTAACACGCTATGCTAATATGCTAATATGCTAATATGCTATGCTAATATGCTAATATGCTAATATGCTAATACGCTAATATGCTAACACGCTATGCTAATATGCTATGCTAATATGCTAATATGCTAATCCGCTATGTTAACACGCTATGCTAATATGCTAATATGCTAATATGCTAATATGCTAACACGCTAATATACTAACACGCTACGCTAATATGCTAATATGCTAATATGCTAATATGCTAATATGCTATGCTAATATGCTAATATGCTAATACGCTAATATGCTAACACGCTATGCTATGCTAATATGCTAATATGCTAATATGCTAATACGCTAATATGCTAACACGCTATGCTAATATGCTAATATGCTAATATGCTAATATGCTATGCTAACATGCTAATATGCTAATACGCTAATATGCTAACACGCTATGCTAATATGCTAATATGCTAATATGCTAATATGTTAATATGCTAATATGCTATGCTAATATGCTAATATGCTAATATGCTAATATGCTAATACGCTAATATGCTAACACGCAATGCTAATATGCTAATATGCTAATATGCTAATACGCTAATATGCTAACACGCTATGCTAATATGCTAATATGTTAATATGCTAATATGTTAATATGCTAATATTTTATGCTAATATGCTAATATGCTAATATGCTAACACACTATGCTAATATGCTATGCTAATATGCTAATATGCTAATATGCTAACACACTATGCTAATATGCTATGCTAATATGCTAATATGCTAATACGCTAATATGCTAACACGCTATGCTAATATGCTAATATGCTAATATGCTAATATGCTAATATGCTATGCTAATATGCTAATATGCTAATACGCTAATATGCTAACACGCTATGCTAATATGCTAATATGCTAATATGCTAATACGCTAATATGCTAACACGCTATGCTAATATGCAAATATGCTAATATGCTAATATGCTAATATGCTAATATGCTAATACGCTAATATGCTAACACGCTATGCTAATATGCTAATATGCTAATATGCTATGCTAACATGCTAATATGCTAATACGCTAATATGCTAACACGCTATGCTAATATGCTAATATGCTAATATGCTATGTTAATATGCTAATATGCTATGCTAATATGCTAATATGCTAATATGCTAATACGCTAATATGCTAACACGCAATGCTAATATGCTAATATGCTAATATGCTAATACGCTAATATGCTAACACGCTATGCTAATATGCTAATATGTTAATATGCTAATATGTTAATATGCTAATATTTTATGCTAATATGCTAATATGCTAATATGCTAACACACTATGCTAATATGCTATGCTAATATGCTAATATGCTAATATGCTAATATGCTAACACGCTATGCTAATATGCTAATATGCTAATATGCTAATATGCTATGCTAATATGCTAATACGCTAATATGCTAACACGCTATGCTAATATGCTAATATGCTAATATGCTAATACGCTAATATGCTAATACGCTATGCTAATATGCAAATATGCTAATATGCTAATATGCTAATATGCTAATACGCTAATACGCTAATATGCTAACACGCTATGCTAATATGCTAATATGCTAATATGCTATGCTAACATGCTAATATGCTAATACGCTAATATGCTAACACGCTATGCTAATATGCTAATATGCTAATATGCTAATATGTTAATATGCTAATATGCTATGCTAATATGCTAATATGCTAATATGCTAATACGCTAATATGCTAACACGCAATGCTAATATGCTAATATGCTAATATGCTAATACGCTAATATGCTAACACGCTATGCTAATATGCTACTATGTTAATATGCTAATATGTTAATATGCTAATATTTTATGCTAATATGCTAATATGCTAATATGCTAACACACTATGCTAATATGCTATGCTAATATGCTAATATGCTAATATGCTAACACGCTATGCTAATATGCTAATATGCTAATATGCTATGCTAATATGCTAATATGCTAATATGCTAATATGCTAATATGCTAACACGCTATGCTAATATGCTAATATGCTAATATGCTAATATGCTATGCTAATATGCTAATATGCTAATACGCTAATATGCTAACACGCTATGCTAATATGCTAATATGCTAATATGCTAATACGCTAATATGCTAACACGCTATGCTAATATGCAAATATGCTAATATGCTAATATGCTAATATGCTAATACGCTAATATGCTAACACGCTATGCTAATATGCTAATATGCTAATATGCTATGCTAACATGCTAATATGCTAATACGCTAATATGCTAACACGCTATGCTAATATGCTAATATGCTAATATGCTAATATGTTAATATGCTAATATGCTATACTAATATGCTAATATGCTAATATGCTAATACGCTAATATGCTAACACGCAATGCTAATATGCTAATATGCTAATATGCTAATACGCTAATATGCTAACACGCTATGCTAATATGCTAATATGTTAATATGCTAATATGTTAATATGCTAATATTTTATGCTAATATGCTAATATGCTAATATGCTAACACACTATGCTAATATGCTATGCTAATATGCTAATATGCTAATATGCTAACACGCTATGCTAATATGCTAATATGCTAATATGCTAATATGCTATGCTAATATGCTAATATGCTAATATGCTAATATGCTAATATGCTAATATGCTAATATGCTAATATGCTGATATGCTATGCTAATATGCTAATACGCTAATATGCTAACACGCTATGCTAATATGCTAATATGCTAATATGCTAATATGCTAATATGCTAATATGCTATGCTAATATGCTATGCTATGCTAATATGCTAACACGCTATGCTAATATGCTAATATGCTAATATGCTAATATGCTAATATGCTAATATGCTAATATGCTATGCTAATATGCTAATATGCTAATACACTAATATGCTAACACGCTATGCTAATATGCTATGCTAATATGCTAATATGCTAATATGCTAATATGCTAATATCCTAATATGCTAATATCCTAATATACTAATATGCTAATATGCTAACACGCTATGCTAATATGCTAATATGCTAATATGCTAATATGCTAATATGCTATGCTAATATGCTAATATGCTAATATGCTAATATGCTAATATGCTATGCTAATATGCTAATATGCTAATATGCTAATATGCTATGCTAATATGCTAATATGCTAATATGCTAATATGCTAATATGCTAATACACTAACACGCTATGCTAATATGCTAATATGCTAATATGCTAATATGCTATGCTAATATGCTAATATGCTAATATGCTAATATGCTAATATGCTAATATGCTATGCTAATATGCTAATATGCTAATATGCTAATATGCTAATATGCTATGCTAATATGCTAATATGCTAATATGCTAATATGCTATGCTAATATGCTAATATGCTAATATGCTAATATACTAATATGCTAATACGCTAATATGCTATGCTAATATGCTAATATGCTAATATGCTAATATGCTAATATGCTATGCTAATATGCTAATATGCTAATATGCTAATACGCTAATATGCTAACACGCTATGCTAATATGCTAATATGCTAATATGCTAATATGCTAATATGCTAATATGCTAATATGCTATGCTAATATGCTAATATGCTATGCTAATATGCTAATATGCTAATATGCTAATATGCTAATATACTAATATGCTAATACGCTAACACGCTATGCTAATATGCTAATACGCTAATACGCTAACACGTTATGCTAATATGCTAATATGCTAATATGCTAATATAATATGCTAATATGCTATGCTAATATGCTAATATACAAATCTTCTAATATGCTAATATGCTAATATGCTATGCTAATATGCTAATATGCTAATATGCTAATATGCTAATATGCTATGCTAATATGCTAATATGCTAATATGCTAATATGCTAATATGCTATGCTAATATGCTAATATGCTAATATGCTAATACACTAACACGCTATGCTAATATGCTAATATGCTAATATGCTAATATGCTATGCTAATATGCTAATATGCTAATATGCTAATATGCTAATATGCTAATATGCTATGCTAATATGCCAATATGCTAATATGTTAATATACTAATATGCTAATATGCTAATATGCTAATACACTAATATGCTAACACGCTATGCTAATATGTTAATATGCTAATATGCTAATATGCTATGCTAATATGCCAATATGCTATGCTAATATGCTAATATGCTAATATGCTAATATGCTATGCTAATATGCTAATATGCTATGCTAATATGCTAATATGCTAATACGCTAACACGCTATGCTAATATGCTAATATGTTATGCTAATATGCTAATATGCTAATATGCTAATATGCTAATATGCTAATATGCTAATATGCTAATATGCTAATATGCTAATATGCTATGCTAATATGCTAATACGCTAACACGCTATGCTAATATGCTAATATGCTAATATGCTATGCTAATATGCTAATAAGCTAATATGCTAATATGCTAATATGCTAATATGCTAATATGCTATGCTAATATGCTAATATGCTAATATGCTAATATGCTAATATGCTATGCTAATATGCTAATATGCTAATATGCTAATACGCTAACACGCTATGCTAATATGCTAATATGCTAATATGCTATGCTAATATGCTAATATGCTAATATGCTAATATGCTAATATGCTAATATGCTAATATGCTATGCTAATATGCTAATATGCTAATATGCTAATATGCTAATATGCTAATATGCTATGCTAATATGCTAATATGCTAATATGCTAATATGCTAATACGCTAACATGCTATACTAATATGCTAATATGCTAATATGCTAATATGCTAATATGCTAATATGCTAATATGCTATGCTAATATGCTAATATGCTATGCTAATATGCTAATATGCTAATATGCTAATATGCTAATATGCTAATATGCTAATATGCTAATATGCTATGCTAATATGCTATGCTAATATGCTAATATGCTAATATGCTAATATGCTAATATGCTATGCTAATATGCTAATATGCTAATACACTAACACGCTATGCTAATATGCTAATATGCTAATATGCTAATATGCTAATATGCTAATATGCTAATATGCTATGCTAATATGCTAATATGCTAATATGCTAATATGCTAATATGCTAATATGCTATGCTAATATGCTAATATGCTAATATGCTAATACGCTAACACGCTATGCTAATATGCTAATATGCTATGCTAATATGCTAATACGCTAACACGCTATGCTAATATGCTAATATGCTAATATGCTAATATGCTAATATGCTAATATGCTATGCTAATATGCTAATATGCTAATATGCTAATATACTAATATGCTAATATGCTATGCTAATATGCTAATATGCTAATATGCTAATATGCTAATATGCTAATATGCTAATACGCTAATATGCTAATATGCTAATATGCTAATATGCTAATATGCTATGCTAATATGCTAATATACTATGCTAATATGCTAATATGCTAATATGCTAATATGCTATGCTAATATGCTAATATGCTAATATGCTAATATGCTAATATGCTAACACGCTATGCTAATATGCTAATATGCTATGCTAATATGCTAATATGCTAATATGCTAATATGCTATGCTAATATGCTAATATGCTAATACACTAACACGCTATGCTAATATGCTAATATGCTAATATGCTAATATGCTAATATGCTAATATGCTAATATGCTAATATGCTATGCTAATATGTTAATATGCTAATATGCTAATATGCTATGCTAATATGCTAATATGCTAATATGCTAATATGCTAATATGCTATGCTAATATGCTAATATGCTATGCTAATATGCTAATACGCTAACACGCTATGCTAATATGCTAATATGCTAATATGCTAATATGCTAATATGCTAATATGCTAATATGCTATGCTAATATGCTAATATGCTAATATGCTAATATGCTAATATGCTATGCTAATATGCTAATATGCTAATATGCTAATATGCTAATACGCTAATATGCTAATATGCTAATATGCTAATATGCTAATATGCTAATATGCTAATATGCTAATATGCTATGCTAATATGCTAATATGCTATGCTAATATGCTAATATGCTAATATGCTAATATGCTAATATGCTAATATGCTAATATGCTATGCTAATATGCTAATATGCTAATATGCTAATATGCTAATATGCTAACACGCTATGCTAATATGCTATGCTAATATGCTAATATGCTAATATGCTATGCTAATATGCTAATACACTAACACGCTATGCTAATATGCTAATATGCTAATATGCTAATATGCTAATATGCTAATATGCTAATATGCTAATATGCTATGCTAATATACTAATATGTTGATATGCTATGCTAATATGCTATGCTAATATGCTAATATGCTAATATTTTAATATGCTAATATGTTAATATGCTAATATGCTAATATGCTAATATGCTAATATGCTATGCTAATATGTTAATATGCTAATATGCTAATATGCTAATATGCTAATATGCTATGCTAATATGCTAATATGCTAATATGCTAATATGCTAATATGCTATGCTAATATGCTATGCTAATATGCTAATATGCTAATATGCTAATATGCTAATATGCTAATATGCTAATATGCTATGCTAATATGCTAATATGCTAATACGCTAACACGCTATGCTAATATGCTAATACGCTAATACGCTAACACGCTATGCTAATATGCTAATATGCTAATATGCTAATATGCTAATATGCTAATATGCTAATATGCTAATATGCTATGCTAATATACTAATATGTTGATATGCTATGCTAATATGCTAATATGCTATGCTAATATGCTAATATGCTAATATGCTAATATGCTAATATGCTAATATGCTATGCTAATATGCTAATATGCTAATATGCTAATATGCTAATATGCTAACACGCTATGCTAATATGCTATGCTAATATGCTAATATGCTAATATGCTATGCTAATATGCTAATATGCTAATATGCTAATACACTAACACGCTATGCTAATATGCTAATATGCTAATATGCTAATATGCTAACATGCTAATATGCTAATATGCTAATATGCTAATATGCTATGCTAATATACTAATATGTTGATATGCTATGCTAATATGCTATGCTAATATGCTAATATGCTAATATGTTAATATGCTAATATGCTAATATGCTAATATGCTATGCTAATATGTTAATATGCTAATATGCTAATCTGCTAATATGCTAATATGCTAATATGCTAATATGCTAATATGCTAATATGCTATGCTAATATGCTAATATGCTAATATGCTAATATGCTAATATGCTATGCTAATATGCTATGCTAATATGCTAATATGCTAATATGCTAATATGCTAATATGCTAATATGCTAATATACTATGCTAATATGCTAATATGCTAATACGCTAACACGCTATGCTAATATGCTAATACGCTAATACGCTAACACGCTATGCTAATATGCTAATATGCTAATATGCTAATATGCTAATATGCTAATATGCTATGCTAATATGCTAATATGCTAATATGCTAATATGCTAATATGCTAATATGCTATGCTAATATGCTAATATGCTAATATGCTAATATGCTAATATGCTATGCTAATATGCTAATATGCTAATACGCTAACACGCTATGCTAATATGCTAATACGCTAATACGCTAACACGCTATGCTAATATGCTAATATGCTAATATGCTAATATGCTAATATGCTAATATGCTATGCTAATATGCTAATATGCTAATATGCTAATATGCTAATATGCTAATATGCTAACACGCTATGCTAATATGCTATGCTAATATGCTAATATGCTAATATGCTATGCTAATATGCTAATATGCTAATACACTAACACGCTATGCTAATATGCTAATATGCTAATATGCTAATATGCTAATATGCTAATATGCTAATATGCTATGCTAATATGCTAATATGCTAATATGCTAATATGCTATGCTAATATGCTAATATGCTAATATGCTAATATGCTAATATGCTATGCTAATATGCTAATATGCTAATATGCTAATATGCTAATATGCTAATATGCTATGCTAATATGCTAATACGCTAACACGCTATGCTAATATGCTAATACGCTAATACGCTAACACGCTATGCTAATATGCTAATATGCTAATATGCTAATATGCTAATATGCTAATATGCTAATATGCTATGCTAATATACTAATATGTTGATATGCTATGCTAATATGCTATGCTAATATGCTAATATGCTAATATGTTAATATGCTAATATGCTAATATGCTGATATGCTATGCTAATATGTTAATATGCTAATATGCTAATATGCTAATATGCTAATATGCTAATATGCTATGCTAATATGCTAATATGCTAATATGCTAATATGCTAATATGCTATGCTAATATGCTAATATGCTATGCTAATATGCTAATATGCTAATATGCTAATATGCTAATATGCTATGCTAATATGCTAATATGCTAATATGCTAATATACTAATATGCTAATACGCTAACACGCTATGCTAATATGCTAATACGCTAATACGCTAACACGTTATGCTAATATGCTAATATGCTAATATGCTAATATGCTAATATGCTAATATGCTAATATGCTAATATGCTATGCTAATATGCTAATATACAAATCTGCTAATATGCTAATATGCTAATATGCTATGCTAATATGCTAATATGTTAATATGCTAATATGCTAATATGCTAATATGCTAATATACTAATACGCTAACACGCTATGCTAATATGCTATGCTAATATGCTAATATGCTAATATGCTAATATGCTAATATGCTATGCTAATACGCTAATATGCTAATATGGTAATATGCTAATATGCTATGCTAATATGCTAATATGCTAATATGCTAATATGCTAATATGCTAATATGCTAATATGCTATGCTAATATGCTAATATGGTAATATGCTAATATGCTAATATGCTAATATGCTAATACGCTAATATGCTAATATGCTAATATGCTAATATGCTAATATGCTAATATGCTATGCTAATATGCTAATATGCTAATATGCTAATATGCTAATACGCTAATACGCTAATACGCTAATATGCTAATATGCTAATATGCTAATATGCTAATATGCTATGCTAATATGCTAATATGCTAATATGCTAATATGCTAATATGCTATGCTAATATGCTAATATGCTAATATGCTAATATGCTAATATGCTAATATGCTAATATGCTATGCTAATATGCTAATATGCTAATATGCTAATATGCTATACTAATATGCTAATATGCTAATATGCTAATATGCTAATATGCTAATATGCTAATATGCTATGCTAATATGCTAATATGCTAATACACTAACACGCTATGCTAATATGCTAATATGCTAATATGCTAATATGCTAATATGCTATGCTAATATGCTAATATGCTAATATGCTAATATGCTAATATGCTATGCTAATATGCTAATATACTAATATGCTAATATGCTAATATGCTAATATGCTATTCTAATATGCTAATATGCTAATATGCTAATATGCTATGCTAATATGCTAATATGCTAATATGCTAATATGTTAATATGCTAATATGCTATGCTAATATGCTAATATGCTAATATGCTATGCTAATGTGCTAATATGCTAATATGCTATGCTAATATGCTAATATGCTAATATGCTAATATGCTAATATGCTAATATGCTATGCTAATATGCTAATATGCTAATATGCTATGCTAATATGCTAATATGCTAATACGCTAACACGCTATGCTAATATGCTAATATGCTAATATGCTAATATGCTAATATGCTAATATGCTAATATGCTAATATGCTATGCTAATATACTAATATGCTAATATGCTAATATGCTAATATGCTAATGTGCTAATATGCTAATATGCTATGCTAATATGCTAATATGCTAATATGCTAATATGCTAATATGCTATGTTAATATGCTAATATGCTAATATGCTAATATGCTAATATGCTAATATGCTATGCTAATATGGTAATATGTTAATATGTTAATATGCTAATATGCTATGCTAATATGTTAATATGCTAATATGCTAATATGCTAATATACTAATATGCAATGCTAATATGCTAATATGCTAATATGTTAATATGCTAATATGCTAATATGCTAATATGCTAATATGCTAATATGCTATGCTAATATGCTAATATGTTAATATGCTAATATATGCTAATATACTAATATGCTAATATGCTAATATGCTATGCTAATATGCTATGCTAATATGCTAATATGCTAATATGCTAATATGCTAATATGCTAATATGATATGCTAATATGCTAATATGCTAATATGCTAATATGCTAATATGCTATGCTAATATGCTAATATGCTAATATGCTAATATGCTATGCTAATATGCTAATATGCTAATATGCTAATATGCTATGCTAATATGCTAATATGCTAATATGCTAATATGCTAATATGCTAATATACTATGCTAATATGCTAATATGCTAATATGCTAATATGCTATGCTAATACGCTAATATGCTATGCTAATATGCTAATATGCTAATACGCTAACACGCTACGCTAATATGCTAATATGCTAATATGCTAATACGCTAATATGCTATGCTAATATGCTAATATGCTAATACGCTAACACGCTATGCTAATATGCTAATATGCTAATATGCTAATATGCTAATATGCTATGCTAATATGCTAATATGCTAATATGCTAATATGCTAATATGCTATGCTAATATGCTAATATACTAATATGCTAATATGCTAATATGCTATGCTAATATACTAATATGCTAATATGTTAATATGCTAATATTCTATGCTAATATGCTAATATGCTAATACGCTAACACGCTATGCTAATATACTAATACGCTAATACGCTAACACGCTATGCTAATATGCTAATATGCTAATATGCTAATATGCTAATATGCTATGCTAATATGCTAATATGTTATGCTAATATGCTAATATGCTAATATGTTATGCTAATATGTTAATATGCTAATATGCTAATATGCTAATATGCTAATATGCTATGCTAATATGCTATGCTAATATGCTAATATGTTAATATGCTAATATGCTAATATGCTAATATGCTATGCTAATATGCTAATATGCTAATACACTAACACGCTATGCTAATATGCTAATATGCTAATATGCTAATATGCTATGCTAATATGCTAATATGCTAATATGCTAATATGCTATGCTAATATGCTAATATGCTAATACACTAACACGCTATGCTAATATGCTAATACGCTAACACGCTATGCTAATATTCTAATATGCTAATATGCTAATATGCTAATATGCTAATATGCTATGCTAATATGCTAATATGCTAATATGCTAATATGCTAATATGCTATGTTAATATGCTAATATGCTAATATGCTAATATGCTAATATGCTATGCTAATATGCTAATATGCTAATATGCTATGCTAATATGCTAATATGCTATGCTAATATGCTATGCTAATATGCTAATATGCTAATACACTAACACGCTATACTAATATGCTAATATGCTAATATGCTATGCTAATATGCTAATATGCTAACATGCTAATATGCTAATATGCTAATATGCTAATACGCTAATATGCTAACACGCAATACTAATATGCTAATATGCTAATATGCTAATATGCTAATATGCTAATATACTAATACGCTAATATGCTAATATGCTAATACTGCTATGCTAATATGCTAATATGCTAATACGCTAATATGCTAACACGCTATGCTAATATGCTAATATGCTAATATGCTAATATGCTAATATGCTAATATGCTATGCTAATATGCTAATATGCTAATATGCTAATACGCTAATATGCTAAACACGCTATGCTAATATGCTAATATGCTAATATGCTAATTATGCTAATATGCTATGCTAATATACTAATATGCTAATACGCTAATATGCTAACACGCTATGCTAATGTGCTAATATGCTAATATGCTAATATGCTATGCTATGCTAATATGCTAATATTCTAATACGCTAAAATGCTAACACGCTATGCTAATATGCTAATATGCTAATATGCTAATACGCTAATATGCTAACACGCTATGCTAATATGCAAATATGCTAATATGCTAATATGCAAATATGCTAATATGCTAATATGCAAATATGCTATGCTAATATGCTAATATGCTAATATGCTAATATGCTAATACGCTAATATGCTAACACGCTATACTAATATGCTAATATGCTAATATGCTAATATGCTATGCTAATATGCTAATATGCTAATACGGCTAATATGCTAACACGCTATGCTAATATGCTAATATGCAAATATGCTAATATGTTATAATAATGCTATGATAATATGCTAATTTGCTAATACGCTAATATGCTATGCTAATATACTATGCGAATACGCTAATATGCTAACACGCTATGCTAATATGCTAATATGCTAATATGCTAATATGCTATGCTAATATGCTAATATGCTAATATGCTAATACGTTAATATGCTAACACGCTATGCTAATATGCTAATATGCTAATATGCTAATATGCTAATATGCTTATGCTAATATGCTATGTTATGCTAATATGCTAATATGCTAATATACTAATATGCTAATATGCTAACACGCTATGCTAATATGCTAATATGCTAATATGCTAATATGCTAATATGCTAATATGCTATGCTAATATGCTAATATGCTAATTGCTAATATGCTAACACGCTATGCTAATATGCTAATATGCTAATATGCTAATATATTAATATATTAATATGCTAATATGCTAATATGCTAATATGCTATGCTAATATGCTAATATGCTAATATGCTAATACGCTAATATGCTAACACGCTATGCTAATATGCTAATATGCTAATATGCTATGCTAATATGCTAATATGCTAATATGCTAATACGCTAATATGCTAACACGCTATGCTAATATGCTATGCTAATATGCTAATATGCTAATCCGCTATGTTAACACGCTATGCTAATATGCTAATATGCTAATATGCTAATATGCTAACACGCTAATATACTAACACGCTACGCTAATATGCTAATATGCTAATATGCTAATATGCTAATATGCTATGCTAATATGCTAATATGCTAATACGCTAATATGCTAACACGCTATGCTAATATGCTAATATGCTAATATGCTAATATGCTAATACGCTAATATGCTAACACGCTATGCTAATATGCTAATATGCTAATATGCTATGCTAATATGCTAATATGCTAATATGCTAATATGCTAATATGCTAACACGCTATGCTAATATGCTAATATGCTAATATGCTAATATGCTATGCTAATATGCTAATATGCTAATACGCTATGCTAACACGCTATGCTAATATGCTAATATGCTAATATGCTAATACGCTAATATGCTAACACGCTATGCTAATATGCAAAATATGCTAATATGCTAATATGCTAATATGCTAATACGCTAATATGCTAACACGCTATGCTAATATGCTAATATGCTAATATGCTATGCTAACATGCTAATATGCTAATACGCTAATATGCTAACACGCTATGCTAATATGACTAATATGCTAATATGCTAATATGTTAATATGCTAATATGCTTATGCTAATATGCTAATACTGCTAATATGCTAATATGCTAATACGCTAATATGCTAACACGCAATGCTAATATGCTAATATGCTAATATGCTAATACGCTAATATGCTAACACGCTATGCTAATATGCTAATATGTTAATATGCTAATATGTTTAATATGCTAATATTTTATGCTAATATGCTAATATGCTAATATGCTAACACACTATGCTAATATGCTATGCTAATATGCTAATATGCTAATATGCTAACACGCTATGCTAATATGCTAATATGCTAATATGCTAATATGCTATGCTAATATGCTAATATGCTAATATGCTAATATGCTGATATGCTATGCTAATATGCTAATACGCTAATATGCTAACACGCTATGCTAATATGCTAATATGCTAATATGCTAATATGCTAATATGCTAATATGCTATGCTAATATGCTATGCTATGCTAATATGCTAATATGCTAATATGCTAATATGCTATGCTAATATGCTAATATGCTAATATGCTAATATGCTAATATGCTAATACGCTAATATGCTAACACGCTATGCTAATATGCTAATATGCTAATATGCTAATATGCTATGCTAATATGCTATGCTAATATACTAATATGCTAATACGCTATGCTAATATGCTAATATGCTAATATGCTATGCTAATATACTAATATGCTAATACGCTAATATGCTAATACGCTAATATGCTAACACGCTATGCTAATATGCTAATATGCTAATATGCTAATATGCTAATATGCTAATATGCTATGCTAATATGCTAATATGCTAATATGCTAATATGCTAATATGCTCACGCTATGCTAATATGCTTATATGCTAATATGCTAATATGCTAACACGCTATGCTAATATGCTAATATGCTATGCTAATATACTAATATGCTAATATGCTAATATGCTATGCTAATATGCTAATATGCTAATCCGCTATAACACGCTATGCTAATATGCTAATATGCTAATATGCTAATATGCTAACACGCTATGCTAATATGCTAATATGCTAATATGCTAATATGGTATGCTAATATGCTAATATGCTAATACGCTAATATGCTAACACGCTATGCTATGCTAATATGCTATGCTAATATGCTAATATGCTAATATGCTAATATGCTAATATGCTATGCTAATATGCTAATATGCTAATATGCTAATATGCTAATATGCTAATATGCTAGTACGCTAATATGCTAACACGCTATGCTAATATGCTAATATGCTAATATGCTAATATGCTATGCTAATATACTAATATGCTAATACGCTAATATGCTAATACGCTAATATGCTAACACGCTATGCTAATATGCTAATATGCTAATATGCTAATATGCTAATATGCTAATATGCTAATATGCTATGCTAATATGCTAATATGCTATGCTAATATGCTAATATGCTAATATGCTAATATGCTAATATGCTAATATGCTAATATGCTATGCTAATATGCTAATATGCTAATATGCTAATATGCTAATATGCTAACACGCTATGCTAATATGCTATGCTAATATGCTAATATGCTAATATGCTATGCTAATATGCTAATACACTAACACGCTATGCTAATATGCTAATATGCTAATATGCTAATATGCTAATATGCTAATATGCTAATATGCTAATATGCTAATATGCTAATATGCTATGCTAATATACTAATATGTTGATATGCTATGGCTAATATGCTATGTTAAATATGCTAATATGCTAATATTTTAATATGCTAATATGTTAATATGCTAATATGCTAATATGCTAATATGCTATGCTAATATGTTAATATGCTAATATGCTAATATGCTAATATGCTAATATGCTATGCTAATATGCTAATATGCTAATATGCTAATATGCTAATATGCTATGCTAATATGCTATGCTAATATGCTAATATGCTAATATGCTAATATGCTAATATGCTAATATGCTAATATGCTATGCTAATATGCTAATAAGCTAATACGCTAACACGCTATGCTAATATGCTAATACGCTAATACGCTAACACGCTATGCTAATATGCTAATATGCTAATATGCTAATATGCTAATATGCTAATATGCTAATATGCTAATATGCTAATATGCTAATATGCTATGCTAATATACTAATATGTTGATATGCTATGCTAATATGCTAATATGCTATGCTAATATGCTAATATGCTAATATGCTAATATGCTAATATGCTAATATGCTATGCTAATATGCATAATATGCTAATATGCTAATATGCTAATATGCTAACACGCTATGCTAATATGCTATGCTAATATGCTAATATGCTAATATGCTATGCTAATATGCTAATATGCTAATATGCTAATACACTAACACGCTATGCTAATATGCTAATATGCTAATATGCTAATATGCTAACATGCTAATATGCTAATATGCTAATATGCTAATATGCTATGCTAATATACTAATATGTTGATATGCTATGCTAATATGCTATGCTAATATGCTAATATGCTAATATGTTAATATGCTAATATGCTAATATGCTAATATGCTATGCTAATATGTTAATATGCTAATATGCTAATCTGCTAATATGCTAATATGCTAATATGCTAATATGCTAATATGCTAATATGCTATGCTAAATATGCTAATATGCTAATATGCTAATATGCTAATATGCTATGCTAATATGCTATGCTAATATGCTAATATGCTAATATGCTAATATGCTAATATGCTAATATGCTAATATGCTAATATACTATGCTAATATGCTAATATGCTAATACGCTAACACGCTATGCTAATATGCTAATACGCTAATACGCTAACACGCTATGCTAATATGCTAATATGCTAATATGCTAATATGCTAATATGCTAATATGCTATGCTAATATGCTAATATGCTAATATGCTAATATGTCTAATATGCTAATATGCTAATATGCTATTGCTAATATGCTAATATGCTAATATGCTAATAAGCTAATATGCTATGCTAATATGCTAATATGCTAATACGCTAACACGCTATGCTAATATGCTAATACGCTAATACGCTAACACGCTATGCTAATATGCTAATATGCTAATATGCTAATATGCTAATATGCTAATATGCTATGCTAATATGCTAATATGCTAATATGCTAATATGCTAATATGCTAATATGCTAACACGCTATGCTAATATGCTATGCTAATATGCTAATATGCTAATATGCTATGCTAATATGCTAATATGCTAATACACTAACACGCTATGCTAATATGCTAATATGCTAATATGCTAATATGCTAATATGCTAATATGCTATGCTAATATGCTAATATGCTAATATGCTAATATGCTATGCTAATATGCTAATATGCTAATATGCTAATATGCTAATATGCTATGCTAATATGCTAATATGCTAATATGCTAATATGCTAATATGCTAATATGCTATGCTAATATGCTAATACGCTAACACGCTATGCTAATATGCTAATACGCTAATACGCTAACACGCTATGCTAATATGCTAATATGCTAATATGCTAATATGCTAATATGCTATGCTAATATACTAATATGTTGATATGCTATGCTAATATGCTATGCTAATATGCTAATATGCTAATATGTTAATATGCTAATATG
Organism: Brienomyrus brachyistius; assembly: GCF_023856365.1. Lineage (NCBI taxonomy): Eukaryota > Metazoa > Chordata > Actinopteri > Osteoglossiformes > Mormyridae > Brienomyrus > Brienomyrus brachyistius. The sequence goes on from NW_026042478.1 coordinate 180,169, forward strand.
CTAATATGCTGATATGCTATGCTAATATGTTAATATGCTAATATGCTAATATGCTAATATGCTAATATGCTAATATGCTATGCTAATATGCTAATATGCTAATATGCTAATATGCTAATATGCTAATATGCTATGCTAATATGCTAATATGCTATGCTAATATGCTAATATGCTAATATGCTAATATGCTAATATGCTATGCTAATATGCTAATATGCTAATATGCTAATATACTAATATGCTAATACGCTAACACGCTATGCTAATATGCTAATACGCTAATACGCTAACACGTTATGCTAATATGCTAATATGCTAATATGCTAATATGCTAATATGCTAATATGCTAATATGCTAATATGCTATGCTAATATGCTAATATACAAATCTGCTAATATGCTAATATGCTAATATGCTATGCTAATATGCTATGTTAATATGCTAATATGCTAATATGCTAATATGCTAATATACTAATACGCTAACACGCTATGCTAATATGCTATGCTAATATGCTAATATGCTAATATGCTAATATGCTAATATGCTATGCTAATACGCTAATATGCTAATATGGTAATATGCTAATATGCTATGCTAATATGCTAATATGCTAATATGCTAATATGCTAATATGCTAATATGCTATGCTAATATGCTAATATGGTAATATGCTAATATGCTAATATGCTAATATGCTAATACGCTAATATGCTAATATGCTAATATGCTAATATGCTAATATGCTAATATGCTATGCTAATATGCTAATATGCTAATATGCTAATATGCTAATACGCTAATACGCTAATACGCTAATATGCTAATATGCTAATATGCTAATATGCTAATATGCTATGCTAATATGCTAATATGCTAATATGCTAATATGCTAATATGCTATGCTAATATGCTAATATGCTAATATGCTAATATGCTAATATGCTAATATGCTAATATGCTATGCTAATATGCTAATATGCTAATATGCTAATATGCTATACTAATATGCTAATATGCTAATATGCTAATATGCTAATATGCTAATATGCTAATATGCTATGCTAATATGCTAATATGCTAATACACTAACACGCTATGCTAATATGCTAATATGCTAATATGCTAATATGCTAATATGCTATGCTAATATGCTAATATGCTAATATGCTAATATGCTAATATGCTAATATGCTATGCTAATATGCTAATATACTAATATGCTAATATGCTAATATGCTAATATGCTATTCTAATATGCTAATATGCTAATATGCTAATATGCTATGCTAATATGCTAATATGCTAATATGCTAATATGTTAATATGCTAATATGCTATGCTAATATGCTAATATGCTAATATGCTATGCTAATGTGCTAATATGCTAATATGCTATGCTAATATGCTAATATGCTAATATGCTAATATGCTAATATGCTAATATGCTATGCTAATATGCTAATATGCTAATATGCTATGCTAATATGCTAATATGCTAATACGCTAACACGCTATGCTAATATGCTAATATGCTAATATGCTAATATGCTAATATGCTAATATGCTAATATGCTATGCTAATATACTAATATGCTAATATGCTAATATGCTAATATGCTAATGTGCTAATATGCTAATATGCTATGCTAATATGCTAATATGCTAATATGCTAATATGCTAATATGCTATGTTAATATGCTAATATGCTAATATGCTAATATGCTAATATGCTAATATGCTATGCTAATATGGTAATATGTTAATATGTTAATATGCTAATATGCTATGCTAATATGTTAATATGCTAATATGCTAATATGCTAATATACTAATATGCAATGCTAATATGCTAATATGCTAATATGTTAATATGCTAATATGCTAATATGCTAATATGCTAATATGCTAATATGCTATGCTAATATGCTAATATGTTAATATGCTAATATATGCTAATATACTAATATGCTAATATGCTAATATGCTATGCTAATATGCTATGCTAATATGCTAATATGCTAATATGCTAATATGATATGCTAATATGCTAATATGCTAATATGCTAATATGCTAATATGCTATGCTAATATGCTAATATGCTAATATGCTAATATGCTATGCTAATATGCTAATATGCTAATATGCTAATATGCTATGCTAATATGCTAATATGCTAATATGCTAATATGCTAATATGCTAATATGCTAATATACTATGCTAATATGCTAATATGCTAATATGCTAATATGCTATGCTAATACGCTAATATGCTATGCTAATATGCTAATATGCTAATACGCTAACACGCTACGCTAATATGCTAATATGCTAATATGCTAATACGCTAATATGCTATGCTAATATGCTAATATGCTAATACGCTAACACGCTATGCTAATATGCTAATATGCTAATATGCTAATATGCTAATATGCTATGCTAATATGCTAATATGCTAATATGCTAATATGCTAATATGCTATGCTAATATGCTAATATACTAATATGCTAATATGCTAATATGCTATGCTAATATACTAATATGCTAATATGTTAATATGCTAATATTCTATGCTAATATGCTAATATGCTAATACGCTAACACGCTATGCTAATATACTAATACGCTAATACGCTAACACGCTATGCTAATATGCTAATATGCTAATATGCTAATATGCTAATATGCTATGCTAATATGCTAATATGTTATGCTAATATGCTAATATGCTAATATGTTATGCTAATATGTTAATATGCTAATATGCTAATATGCTAATATGCTAATATGCTATGCTAATATGCTATGCTAATATGCTAATATGTTAATATGCTAATATGCTAATATGCTAATATGCTATGCTAATATGCTAATATGCTAATACACTAACACGCTATGCTAATATGCTAATATGCTAATATGCTAATATGCTATGCTAATATGCTAATATGCTAATATGCTAATATGCTATGCTAATATGCTAATATGCTAATACACTAACACGCTATGCTAATATGCTAATACGCTAACACGCTATGCTAATATTCTAATATGCTAATATGCTAATATGCTAATATGCTAATATGCTATGCTAATATGCTAATATGCTAATATGCTAATATGCTAATATGCTATGTTAATATGCTAATATGCTAAATATGCTAATATGCTAATATGCTATGCTAATATGCTAATATGCTAATATGCTATGCTAATATGCTAATATGCTATGCTAATATGCTATGCTAATATGCTAATATGCTAATACACTAACACGCTATACTAATATGCTAATATGCTAATATGCTATGCTAATATGCTAATATGCTAACATGCTAATATGCTAATATGCTAATATGCTAATACGCTAATATGCTAACACGCAATACTAATATGCTAATATGCTAATATGCTAATATGCTAATATGCTAATATACTAATACGCTAATATGCTAATATGCTAATATGCTATGCTAATATGCTAATATGCTAATACGCTAATATGCTAACACGCTATGCTAATATGCTAATATGCTAATATGCTAATATGCTAATATGCTAATATGCTATGCTAATATGCTAATATGCTAATATGCTAATACGCTAATATGCTAACACGCTATGCTAATATGCTAATATGCTAATATGCTAATATGCTAATATGCTAATATGCTATGCTAATATACTAATATGCTAATACGCTAATATGCTAACACGCTATGCTAATGTGCTAATATGCTAATATGCTAATATGCTATGCTATGCTAATATGCTAATATTCTAATACGCTAAAATGCTAACACGCTATGCTAATATGCTAATATGCTAATATGCTAATACGCTAATATGCTAACACGCTATGCTAATATGCAAATATGCTAATATGCTAATATGCAAATATGCTAATATGCTAATATGCAAATATGCTATGCTAATATGCTAATATGCTAATATGCTAATATGCTAATACGCTAATATGCTAACACGCTATACTAATATGCTAATATGCTAATATGCTAATATGCTATGCTAATATGCTAATATGCTAATACGCTAATATGCTAACACGCTATGCTAATATGCTAATATGCAAATATGCTAATATGTTATGTTAATATGCTATGATAATATGCTAATTTGCTAATACGCTAATATGCTATGCTAATATACTATGCGAATACGCTAATATGCTAACACGCTATGCTAATATGCTAATATGCTAATATGCTAATATGCTATGCTAATATGCTAATATGCTAATATGCTAATACGTTAATATGCTAACACGCTATGCTAATATGCTAATATGCTAATATGCTAATATGCTAATATGCTATGCTAATATGCTAATATGTTATGCTAATATGCTAATATGCTAATATACTAATATGCTAATATGCTAACACGCTATGCTAATATGCTAATATGCTAATATGCTAATATGCTAATATGCTAATATGCTAATATGCTAATATGCTATGCTAATATGCTAATATGCTAATTGCTAATATGCTAACACGCTATGCTAATATGCTAATATGCTAATATGCTAATATATTAATATATTAATATGCTAATATGCTAATATGCTAATATGCTATGCTAATATGCTAATATGCTAATATGCGAATACGCTAATATGCTAACACGCTATGCTAATATGCTAATATGCTAATATGCTATGCTAATATGCTAATATGCTAATATGCTAATACGCTAATATGCTAACACGCTATGCTAATATGCTATGCTAATATGCTAATATGCTAATCCGCTATGTTAACACGCTATGCTAATATGCTAATATGCTAATATGCTAATATGCTAACACGCTAATATACTAACACGCTACGCTAATATGCTAATATGCTAATATGCTAATATGCTAATATGCTATGCTAATATGCTAATATGCTAATACGCTAATATGCTAACACGCTATGCTAATATGCTAATATGCTAATATGCTAATATGCTAATACGCTAATATGCTAACACGCTATGCTAATATGCTAATATGCTAATATGCTATGCTAATATGCTAATATGCTAATATGCTAATATGCTAATATGCTAACACGCTATGCTAATATGCTAATATGCTAATATGCTAATATGCTATGCTAATATGCTAATATGCTAATACGCTATGCTAACACGCTATGCTAATATGCTAATATGCTAATATGCTAATACGCTAATATGCTAACACGCTATGCTAATATGCAAATATGCTAATATGCTAATATGCTAATATGCTAATACGCTAATATGCTAACACGCTATGCTAATATGCTAATATGCTAATATGCTATGCTAACATGCTAATATGCTAATACGCTAATATGCTAACACGCTATGCTAATATGCTAATATGCTAATATGCTAATATGTTAATATGCTAATATGCTATGCTAATATGCTAATATGCTAATATGCTAATATGCTAATACGCTAATATGCTAACACGCAATGCTAATATGCTAATATGCTAATATGCTAATACGCTAATATGCTAACACGCTATGCTAATATGCTAATATGTTAATATGCTAATATGTTAATATGCTAATATTTTATGCTAATATGCTAATATGCTAATATGCTAACACACTATGCTAATATGCTATGCTAATATGCTAATATGCTAATATGCTAACACGCTATGCTAATATGCTAATATGCTAATATGCTAATATGCTATGCTAATATGCTAATATGCTAATATGCTAATATGCTGATATGCTATGCTAATATGCTAATACGCTAATATGCTAACACGCTATGCTAATATGCTAATATGCTAATATGCTAATATGCTAATATGCTATGCTAATATGCTATGCTATGCTAATATGCTAATATGCTAATATGCTAATATGCTATGCTAATATGCTAATATGCTAATATGCTAATATGCTAATATGCTAATACGCTAATATGCTAACACGCTATGCTAATATGCTAATATGCTAATATACTAATATGCTATGCTAATATGCTATGCTAATATACTAATATGCTAATACGCTATGCTAATATGCTAATATGCTAATATGCTATGCTAATATACTAATATGCTAATACGCTAATATGCTAATACGCTAATATGCTAACACGCTATGCTAATATGCTAATATGCTAATATGCTAATATGCTAATATGCTAATATGCTATGCTAATATGCTAATATGCTAATATGCTAATATGCTAATATGCTCACGCTATGCTAATATGCTTATATGCTAATATGCTAATATGCTAACACGCTATGCTAATATGCTAATATGCTATGCTAATATACTAATATGCTAATATGCTAATATGCTATGCTAATATGCTAATATGCTAATCCGCTATAACACGCTATGCTAATATGCTAATATGCTAATATGCTAATATGCTAACACGCTATGCTAATATGCTAATATGCTAATATGCTAATATGGTATGCTAATATGCTAATATGCTAATACGCTAATATGCTAACACGCTATGCTATGCTAATATGCTATGCTAATATGCTAATATGCTAATATGCTAATATGCTAATATGCTATGCTAATATGCTAATATGCTAATATGCTAATATGCTAATATGCTAATATGCTAGTACGCTAATATGCTAACACGCTATGCTAATATGCTAATATGCTAATATGCTAATATGCTATGCTAATATACTAATATGCTAATACGCTAATATGCTAATACGCTAATATGCTAACACGCTATGCTAATATGCTAATATGCTAATATGCTAATATGCTAATTTGCTAATATGCTATGCTAATATGCTAATATGCTAATATGCTAATATGCTAATATGCTAATATGCTCACGCTATGCTAATATGCTTTTATGCTAATATGCTAATATGCTAACACGCTATGCTAATATGCTAATATGCTAATTTGCTAATATGATATGCTAATATGCTAATATGCTAATATGCTAATATGCTAATATGCTCACGCTATGCTAATATGCTTATATGCTAATATGCTAATATGCTAACACGCTATGCTAATATGCTAATATGCTATGCTAATATACTAATATGCTAATATGCTAATATGCTATGCTAATATGCTAATATGCTAATCCGCTATAACACGCTATGCTAATATGCTAATATGCTAATATGCTAATATGCTAACACGCTATGCTAATATGCTAATATGCTAATATGCTAATATGGTATGCTAATATGCTAATATGCTAATACGCTAATATGCTATGCTAATATGCTAATATGCTATGCTAATATACTAATATGCTAATATGCTAATATGCTATGCTAATATGCTAATATGCTAATATGCTAATCCGCTATAACACGCTATGCTAATATGCTAATATGCTAATATGCTAATATGCTAACACGCTATGCTAATATGCTAATATGCTAATATGCTAATATGGTATGCTAATATGCTAATATGCTAATACGCTAATATGCTAACACGCTATGCTATGCTAATATGCTATGCTAATATGCTAATATGCTAATATGCTAATATGCTAATATGCTATGCTAATATGCTAATATGCTAATATGCTAATATGCTAATATGCTAATACGCTAATATGCTAACACGCTATGCTAATATGCTAATATGCTAATATGCTAATATGCTATGCTAATATACTAATATGCTAATACACTAATATGCTAACACGCTACGCTAATATGCTATGCTAATATGCTAATATGCTAATATCCTAATATGCTAATATCCTAATATACTAATATGCTAATATGCTAACACGCTATGCTAATATGCTAATATGCTAATATGCTAATATGCTATGCTAATATGCTAATATGCTAATCCGCTATAACACGCTATGCTAATATGCTAATATGCTAATATGCTAATATGCTAACACGCTATGCTAATATGCTAATATGCTAATATGCTAATATGGTATGCTTATATGCTAATATGCTAATATGCTAACACGCTATGCTAATATGCTAATATGCTATGCTAATATACTAATATGCTAATATGCTAATATGCTAATATGCTATGCTAATATGCTAATATGCTAATCCGCTATAACACGCTATGCTAATATGCTAATATGCTAATATGCTAATATGCTAACACGCTATGCTAATATGCTAATATGCTAATATGCTAATATGGTATGCTAATATGCTAATATGCTAATACGCTAATATGCTAACACGCTATGCTATGCTAATATGCTATGCTAATATGCTAATATGCTAATATGCTAATATGCTAATATGCTATGCTAATATGCTAATATGCTAATATGCTAATATGCTAATATGCTAATATGCTAATACGCTAATATGCTAACACGCTATGCTAATATGCTAATATGCTAATATGCTAATATGCTATGCTAATATACTAATTTGCTAATACGCTAATATGCTAATACGCTAATATGCTAACACGCTATGCTAATATGCTAATATGCTAATATGCTAATATGCTAATTTGCTAATATGCTATGCTAATATGCTAATATGCTAATATGCTAATATGCTAATATGCTAATATGCTATGCTAATATACTAATATGTTGATATGCTATGCTAATATGCTATGTTAATATGCTAATATGCTAATATTTTAATATGCTAATATGTTAATATGCTAATATGCTAATATGCTAATATGCTATGCTAATATGTTAATATGCTAATATGCTAATATGCTAATATGCTAATATGCTATGCTAATATGCTAATATGCTAATATGCTAATATGCTAATATGCTATGCTAATATGCTATGCTAATATGCTAATATGCTAATATGCTAATATGCTAATATGCTAATATGCTAATATGCTATGCTAATATGCTAATATGCTAATACGCTAACACGCTATGCTAATATGCTAATACGCTAATACGCTAACACGCTATGCTAATATGCTAATATGCTAATATGCTAATATGCTAATATGCTAATATGCTAATATGCTAATATGCTAATATGCTAATATGCTATGCTAATATACTAATATGTTGATATGCTATGCTAATATGCTAATATGCTATGCTAATATGCTAATATGCTAATATGCTAATATGCTAATATGCTAATATGCTATGCTAATATGCTAATATGCTAATATGCTAATATGCTAATATGCTAACACGCTATGCTAATATGCTATGCTAATATGCTAATATGCTAATATGCTATGCTAATATGCTAATATGCTAATATGCTAATACACTAACACGCTATGCTAATATGCTAATATGCTAATATGCTAATATGCTAACATGCTAATATGCTAATATGCTAATATGCTAATATGCTATGCTAATATACTAATATGTTGATATGCTATGCTAATATGCTATGCTAATATGCTAATATGCTAATATGTTAATATGCTAATATGCTAATATGCTAATATGCTATGCTAATATGTTAATATGCTAATATGCTAATCTGCTAATATGCTAATATGCTAATATGCTAATATGCTAATATGCTAATATGCTATGCTAATATGCTAATATGCTAATATGCTAATATGCTAATATGCTATGCTAATATGCTATGCTAATATGCTAATATGCTAATATGCTAATATGCTAATATGCTAATATGCTAATATGCTAATATACTATGCTAATATGCTAATATGCTAATACGCTAACACGCTATGCTAATATGCTAATACGCTAATACGCTAACACGCTATGCTAATATGCTAATATGCTAATATGCTAATATGCTAATATGCTAATATGCTAATATGCTATGCTAATATGCTAATATGCTAATATGCTAATATGCTAATATGCTAATATGCTATGCTAATATGCTAATATGCTAATATGCTAATATGCTAATATGCTATGCTAATATGCTAATATGCTAATACGCTAACACGCTATGCTAATATGCTAATACGCTAATACGCTAACACGCTATGCTAATATGCTAATATGCTAATATGCTAATATGCTAATATGCTAATATGCTATGCTAATATGCTAATATGCTAATATGCTAATATGCTAATATGCTAATATGCTAACACGCTATGCTAATATGCTATGCTAATATGCTAATATGCTAATATGCTATGCTAATATGCTAATATGCTAATACACTAACACGCTATGCTAATATGCTAATATGCTAATATGCTAATATGCTAATATGCTAATATGCTATGCTAATATGCTAATATGCTAATATGCTAATATGCTATGCTAATATGCTAATATGCTAATATGCTAATATGCTAATATGCTATGCTAATATGCTAATATGCTAATATGCTAATATGCTAATATGCTAATATGCTATGCTAATATGCTAATACGCTAACACGCTATGCTAATATGCTAATACGCTAATACGCTAACACGCTATGCTAATATGCTAATATGCTAATATGCTAATATGCTAATATGCTATGCTAATATACTAATATGTTGATATGCTATGCTAATATGCTATGCTAATATGCTAATATGCTAATATGTTAATATGCTAATATGCTAATATGCTGATATGCTATGCTAATATGTTAATATGCTAATATGCTAATATGCTAATATGCTAATATGCTAATATGCTATGCTAATATGCTAATATGCTAATATGCTAATATGCTAATATGCTAATATGCTATGCTAATATGCTAATATGCTATGCTAATATGCTAATATGCTAATATGCTAATATGCTAATATGCTAATATGCTAATATGCTATGCTAATATGCTAATATGCTAATATGCTAATATGCTAATATACTAATATGCTAATACGCTAACACGCTATGCTAATATGCTAATACGCTAATACGCTAACACGTTATGCTAATATGCTAATATGCTAATATGCTAATATGCTAATATGCTAATATGCTAATATGCTAATATGCTATGCTAATATGCTAATATACAAATCTGCTAATATGCTAATATGCTAATATGCTATGCTAATATGCTATGTTAATATGCTAATATGCTAATATGCTAATATGCTAATATACTAATACGCTAACACGCTATGCTAATATGCTATGCTAATATGCTAATATGCTAATATGCTAATATGCTAATATGCTATGCTAATACGCTAATATGCTAATATGGTAATATGCTAATATGCTATGCTAATATGCTAATATGCTAATATGCTAATATGCTAATATGCTAATATGCTATGCTAATATGCTAATATGGTAATATGCTAATATGCTAATATGCTAATATGCTAATACGCTAATATGCTAATATGCTAATATGCTAATATGCTAATATGCTAATATGCTATGCTAATATGCTAATATGCTAATATGCTAATATGCTAATACGCTAATACGCTAATACGCTAATATGCTAATATGCTAATATGCTAATATGCTAATATGCTATGCTAATATGCTAATATGCTAATATGCTAATATGCTAATATGCTATGCTAATATGCTAATATGCTAATATGCTAATATGCTAATATGCTAATATGCTAATATGCTATGCTAATATGCTAATATGCTAATATGCTAATATGCTATACTAATATGCTAATATGCTAATATGCTAATATGCTAATATGCTAATATGCTAATATGCTATGCTAATATGCTAATATGCTAATACACTAACACGCTATGCTAATATGCTAATATGCTAATATGCTAATATGCTAATATGCTATGCTAATATGCTAATATGCTAATATGCTAATATGCTAATATGCTAATATGCTATGCTAATATGCTAATATACTAATATGCTAATATGCTAATATGCTAATATGCTATTCTAATATGCTAATATGCTAATATGCTAATATGCTATGCTAATATGCTAATATGCTAATATGCTAATATGTTAATATGCTAATATGCTATGCTAATATGCTAATATGCTAATATGCTATGCTAATGTGCTAATATGCTAATATGCTATGCTAATATGCTAATATGCTAATATGCTAATATGCTAATATGCTAATATGCTATGCTAATATGCTAATATGCTAATATGCTATGCTAATATGCTAATATGCTAATACGCTAACACGCTATGCTAATATGCTAATATGCTAATATGCTAATATGCTAATATGCTAATATGCTAATATGCTATGCTAATATACTAATATGCTAATATGCTAATATGCTAATATGCTAATGTGCTAATATGCTAATATGCTATGCTAATATGCTAATATGCTAATATGCTAATATGCTAATATGCTATGTTAATATGCTAATATGCTAATATGCTAATATGCTAATATGCTAATATGCTATGCTAATATGGTAATATGTTAATATGTTAATATGCTAATATGCTATGCTAATATGTTAATATGCTAATATGCTAATATGCTAATATACTAATATGCAATGCTAATATGCTAATATGCTAATATGTTAATATGCTAATATGCTAATATGCTAATATGCTAATATGCTAATATGCTATGCTAATATGCTAATATGTTAATATGCTAATATATGCTAATATACTAATATGCTAATATGCTAATATGCTATGCTAATATGCTATGCTAATATGCTAATATGCTAATATGCTAATATGATATGCTAATATGCTAATATGCTAATATGCTAATATGCTAATATGCTAATATGCTATGCTAATATGCTAATATGCTAATATGCTAATATGCTATGCTAATATGCTAATATGCTAATATGCTAATATGCTATGCTAATATGCTAATATGCTAATATGCTAATATGCTAATATGCTAATATACTATGCTAATATGCTAATATGCTAATATGCTAATATGCTATGCTAATACGCTAATATGCTATGCTAATATGCTAATATGCTAATACGCTAACACGCTACGCTAATATGCTAATATGCTAATATGCTAATACGCTAATATGCTATGCTAATATGCTAATATGCTAATACGCTAACACGCTATGCTAATATGCTAATATGCTAATATGCTAATATGCTAATATGCTATGCTAATATGCTAATATGCTAATATGCTAATATGCTAATATGCTATGCTAATATGCTAATATACTAATATGCTAATATGCTAATATGCTATGCTAATATACTAATATGCTATGTTAATATGCTAATATTCTATGCTAATATGCTAATATGCTAATACGCTAACACGCTATGCTAATATACTAATACGCTAATACGCTAACACGCTATGCTAATATGCTAATATGCTAATATGCTAATATGCTAATATGCTATGCTAATATGCTAATATGTTATGCTAATATGCTAATATGCTAATATGTTATGCTAATATGTTAATATGCTAATATGCTAATATGCTAATATGCTAATATGCTATGCTAATATGCTATGCTAATATGCTAATATGTTAATATGCTAATATGCTAATATGCTAATATGCTATGCTAATATGCTAATATGCTAATACACTAACACGCTATGCTAATATGCTAATATGCTAATATGCTAATATGCTATGCTAATATGCTAATATGCTAATATGCTAATATGCTATGCTAATATGCTAATATGCTAATACACTAACACGCTATGCTAATATGCTAATACGCTAACACGCTATGCTAATATTCTAATATGCTAATATGCTAATATGCTAATATGCTAATATGCTATGCTAATATGCTAATATGCTAATATGCTAATATGCTAATATGCTATGTTAATATGCTAATATGCTAATATGCTAATATGCTAATATGCTATGCTAATATGCTAATATGCTAATATGCTATGCTAATATGCTAATATGCTATGCTAATATGCTATGCTAATATGCTAATATGCTAATACACTAACACGCTATACTAATATGCTAATATGCTAATATGCTATGCTAATATGCTAATATGCTAACATGCTAATATGCTAATATGCTAATATGCTAATACGCTAATATGCTAACACGCAATACTAATATGCTAATATGCTAATATGCTAATATGCTAATATGCTAATATACTAATACGCTAATATGCTAATATGCTAATATGCTATGCTAATATGCTAATATGCTAATACGCTAATATGCTAACACGCTATGCTAATATGCTAATATGCTAATATGCTAATATGCTAATATGCTAATATGCTATGCTAATATGCTAATATGCTAATATGCTAATACGCTAATATGCTAACACGCTATGCTAATATGCTAATATGCTAATATGCTAATATGCTAATATGCTATGCTAATATACTAATATGCTAATACGCTAATATGCTAACACGCTATGCTAATGTGCTAATATGCTAATATGCTAATATGCTATGCTATGCTAATATGCTAATATTCTAATACGCTAAAATGCTAACACGCTATGCTAATATGCTAATATGCTAATATGCTAATACGCTAATATGCTAACACGCTATGCTAATATGCAAATATGCTAATATGCTAATATGCAAATATGCTAATATGCTAATATGCAAATATGCTATGCTAATATGCTAATATGCTAATATGCTAATATGCTAATACGCTAATATGCTAACACGCTATACTAATATGCTAATATGCTAATATGCTAATATGCTATGCTAATATGCTAATATGCTAATACGCTAATATGCTAACACGCTATGCTAATATGCTAATATGCAAATATGCTAATATGTTATGTTAATATGCTATGATAATATGCTAATTTGCTAATACGCTAATATGCTATGCTAATATACTATGCGAATACGCTAATATGCTAACACGCTATGCTAATATGCTAATATGCTAATATGCTAATATGCTATGCTAATATGCTAATATGCTAATATGCTAATACGTTAATATGCTAACACGCTATGCTAATATGCTAATATGCTAATATGCTAATATGCTAATATGCTATGCTAATATGCTAATATGTTATGCTAATATGCTAATATGCTAATATACTAATATGCTAATATGCTAACACGCTATGCTAATATGCTAATATGCTAATATGCTAATATGCTAATATGCTAATATGCTAATATGCTAATATGCTATGCTAATATGCTAATATGCTAATTGCTAATATGCTAACACGCTATGCTAATATGCTAATATGCTAATATGCTAATATATTAATATATTAATATGCTAATATGCTAATATGCTAATATGCTATGCTAATATGCTAATATGCTAATATGCGAATACGCTAATATGCTAACACGCTATGCTAATATGCTAATATGCTAATATGCTATGCTAATATGCTAATATGCTAATATGCTAATACGCTAATATGCTAACACGCTATGCTAATATGCTATGCTAATATGCTAATATGCTAATCCGCTATGTTAACACGCTATGCTAATATGCTAATATGCTAATATGCTAATATGCTAACACGCTAATATACTAACACGCTACGCTAATATGCTAATATGCTAATATGCTAATATGCTAATATGCTATGCTAATATGCTAATATGCTAATACGCTAATATGCTAACACGCTATGCTAATATGCTAATATGCTAATATGCTAATATGCTAATACGCTAATATGCTAACACGCTATGCTAATATGCTAATATGCTAATATGCTATGCTAATATGCTAATATGCTAATATGCTAATATGCTAATATGCTAACACGCTATGCTAATATGCTAATATGCTAATATGCTAATATGCTATGCTAATATGCTAATATGCTAATACGCTATGCTAACACGCTATGCTAATATGCTAATATGCTAATATGCTAATACGCTAATATGCTAACACGCTATGCTAATATGCAAATATGCTAATATGCTAATATGCTAATATGCTAATACGCTAATATGCTAACACGCTATGCTAATATGCTAATATGCTAATATGCTATGCTAACATGCTAATATGCTAATACGCTAATATGCTAACACGCTATGCTAATATGCTAATATGCTAATATGCTAATATGTTAATATGCTAATATGCTATGCTAATATGCTAATATGCTAATATGCTAATATGCTAATACGCTAATATGCTAACACGCAATGCTAATATGCTAATATGCTAATATGCTAATACGCTAATATGCTAACACGCTATGCTAATATGCTAATATGTTAATATGCTAATATGTTAATATGCTAATATTTTATGCTAATATGCTAATATGCTAATATGCTAACACACTATGCTAATATGCTATGCTAATATGCTAATATGCTAATATGCTAACACGCTATGCTAATATGCTAATATGCTAATATGCTAATATGCTATGCTAATATGCTAATATGCTAATATGCTAATATGCTGATATGCTATGCTAATATGCTAATACGCTAATATGCTAACACGCTATGCTAATATGCTAATATGCTAATATGCTAATATGCTAATATGCTATGCTAATATGCTATGCTATGCTAATATGCTAATATGCTAATATGCTAATATGCTATGCTAATATGCTAATATGCTAATATGCTAATATGCTAATATGCTAATACGCTAATATGCTAACACGCTATGCTAATATGCTAATATGCTAATATGCTAATATGCTATGCTAATATGCTATGCTAATATACTAATATGCTAATACGCTATGCTAATATGCTAATATGCTAATATGCTATGCTAATATACTAATATGCTAATACGCTAATATGCTAATACGCTAATATGCTAACACGCTATGCTAATATGCTAATATGCTAATATGCTAATATGCTAATATGCTAATATGCTATGCTAATATGCTAATATGCTAATATGCTAATATGCTAATATGCTCACGCTATGCTAATATGCTTATATGCTAATATGCTAATATGCTAACACGCTATGCTAATATGCTAATATGCTATGCTAATATACTAATATGCTAATATGCTAATATGCTATGCTAATATGCTAATATGCTAATCCGCTATAACACGCTATGCTAATATGCTAATATGCTAATATGCTAATATGCTAACACGCTATGCTAATATGCTAATATGCTAATATGCTAATATGGTATGCTAATATGCTAATATGCTAATACGCTAATATGCTAACACGCTATGCTATGCTAATATGCTATGCTAATATGCTAATATGCTAATATGCTAATATGCTAATATGCTATGCTAATATGCTAATATGCTAATATGCTAATATGCTAATATGCTAATATG
Source organism: Brienomyrus brachyistius (assembly GCF_023856365.1). Taxonomy (NCBI): domain Eukaryota; kingdom Metazoa; phylum Chordata; class Actinopteri; order Osteoglossiformes; family Mormyridae; genus Brienomyrus; species Brienomyrus brachyistius. Next base: position 197,321 of record NW_026042478.1, read on the forward strand.
CTAGTACGCTAATATGCTAACACGCTATGCTAATATGCTAATATGCTAATATGCTAATATGCTATGCTAATATACTAATATGCTAATACGCTAATATGCTAATACGCTAATATGCTAACACGCTATGCTAATATGCTAATATGCTAATATGCTAATATGCTAATTTGCTAATATGCTATGCTAATATGCTAATATGCTAATATGCTAATATGCTAATATGCTAATATGCTCACGCTATGCTAATATGCTTTTATGCTAATATGCTAATATGCTAACACGCTATGCTAATATGCTAATATGCTAATTTGCTAATATGCTATGCTAATATGCTAATATGCTAATATGCTAATATGCTAATATGCTAATATGCTCACGCTATGCTAATATGCTTATATGCTAATATGCTAATATGCTAACACGCTATGCTAATATGCTAATATGCTATGCTAATATACTAATATGCTAATATGCTAATATGCTATGCTAATATGCTAATATGCTAATCCGCTATAACACGCTATGCTAATATGCTAATATGCTAATATGCTAATATGCTAACACGCTATGCTAATATGCTAATATGCTAATATGCTAATATGGTATGCTAATATGCTAATATGCTAATACGCTAATATGCTATGCTAATATGCTAATATGCTATGCTAATATACTAATATGCTAATATGCTAATATGCTATGCTAATATGCTAATATGCTAATCCGCTATAACACGCTATGCTAATATGCTAATATGCTAATATGCTAATATGCTAACACGCTATGCTAATATGCTAATATGCTAATATGCTAATATGGTATGCTAATATGCTAATATGCTAATACGCTAATATGCTAACACGCTATGCTATGCTAATATGCTATGCTAATATGCTAATATGCTAATATGCTAATATGCTAATATGCTATGCTAATATGCTAATATGCTAATATGCTAATATGCTAATATGCTAATACGCTAATATGCTAACACGCTATGCTAATATGCTAATATGCTAATATGCTAATATGCTATGCTAATATACTAATATGCTAATACACTAATATGCTAACACGCTACGCTAATATGCTATGCTAATATGCTAATATGCTAATATCCTAATATGCTAATATCCTAATATACTAATATGCTAATATGCTAACACGCTATGCTAATATGCTAATATGCTAATATGCTAATATGCTATGCTAATATGCTAATATGCTAATCCGCTATAACACGCTATGCTAATATGCTAATATGCTAATATGCTAATATGCTAACACGCTATGCTAATATGCTAATATGCTAATATGCTAATATGGTATGCTTATATGCTAATATGCTAATATGCTAACACGCTATGCTAATATGCTAATATGCTATGCTAATATACTAATATGCTAATATGCTAATATGCTAATATGCTATGGTAATATGCTAATATGCTAATCCGCTATAACACGCTATGCTAATATGCTAATATGCTAATATGCTAATATGCTAACACGCTATGCTAATATGCTAATATGCTAATATGCTAATATGGTATGCTAATATGCTAATATGCTAATACGCTAATATGCTAACACGCTATGCTATGCTAATATGCTATGCTAATATGCTAATATGCTAATATGCTAATATGCTAATATGCTATGCTAATATGCTAATATGCTAATATGCTAATATGCTAATATGCTAATATGCTAATACGCTAATATGCTAACACGCTATGCTAATATGCTAATATGCTAATATGCTAATATGCTATGCTAATATACTAATTTGCTAATACGCTAATATGCTAATACGCTAATATGCTAACACGCTATGCTAATATGCTAATATGCTAATATGCTAATATGCTAATTTGCTAATATGCTATGCTAATATGCTAATATGCTAATATGCTAATATGCTAATATGCTAATATGCTCACGCTATGCTAATATGCTTATATGCTAATATGCTAATATGCTAACACGCTATGCTAATATGCTAATATGCTATGCTAATATACTAATATGCTAATATGCTAATATGCTATGCTAATATGCTAATATGCTAATCCGCTATAACACGCTATGCTAATATGCTAATATGCTAATATGCTAATATGCTAACACGCTATGCTAATATGCTAATATGCTAATATGCTAATATGGTATGCTAATATGCTAATATGCTAATACGCTAATATGCTAACACGCTATGCTATGCTAATATGCTATGCTAATATGCTAATATGCTAATATGCTAATATGCTAATATGCTATGCTAATATGCTAATATGCTAATATGCTAATATGCTAATATGCTAACACGCTATGCTAATATGCTAATATGCTAATATGCTAATATGCTATGCTAATATGCTAATATGCTAATACGCTAATATGCTAACACGCTATGCTAATATGCTAATATGCTAATATGCTAATACGCTAATATGCTAACACGCTATGCTAATATGCAAATATGCTAATATGCTAATATGCTAATATGTTAATACGCTAATATGCTAACACGCTATGCTAATATGCTAATATGCTAATATGCTAATATGCTATGCTAACATGCTAATATGCTAATACGCTAATATGCTAACACGCTATGCTAATATGCTAATATGCTAATATGCTAATATGTTAATATGCTAATATGCTATGCTAATATGCTAATATGCTAATATGCTAATACGCTAATATGCTAACACGCAATGCTAATATGCTAATATGCTAATATGCTAATACGCTAATATGCTAACACACTATGCTAATATGCTAATATGTTAATATGCTAATATGTTAATATGCTAATATTTTATGCTAATATGCTAATATGCTAATATGCTAACACACTATGCTAATATGCTATGCTAATATGCTAATATGCTAATATGCTAACACGCTATGCTAATATGCTAATATGCTAATATGCTATGCTAATATGCTATGCTAATATGCTAATATGCTAATATGCTAACACGCTATGCTAATATGCTAATATGCTAATATGCTAATATGCTATGCTAATATGCTAATATGCTAATACGCTAATATGCTAACACGCTATGCTAATATGCTAATATGCTAATATGCTAATACGCTAATATGCTAACACGCTATGCTAATATGCAAATATGCTAATATGCTAATATGCTAATATGCTAATACGCTAATATGCTAACACGCTATGCTAATATGCTAATATGCTAATATGCTATGCTAACATGCTAATATGCTAATACGCTAATATGCTAACACGCTATGCTAATATGCTAATATGCTAATATGCTATGTTAATATGCTAATATGCTATGCTAATATGCTAATATGCTAATATGCTAATACGCTAATATGCTAACACGCAATGCTAATATGCTAATATGCTAATATGCTAATATGCTAATATGCTAATACGCTAATATGCTAATACGCTAATATGCTAACACGCTATGCTAATATGCTAATATGTTAATATGCTAATATGTTAATATGCTAATATTTTATGCTAATATGCTAATATGCTAATATGCTAACACACTATGCTAATATGCTATGCTAATATGCTAATATGCTAATATGCTAACACGCTATGCTAATATGCTAACACGCTATGCTAATATGCTAATATGCTAATATGCTAATATGCTATGCTAATATGCTAATACGCTAATATGCTAACACGCTATGCTAATATGCTAATATGCTAATATGCTAATACGCTAATATGCTAACACGCTATGCTAATATGCAAATATGCTAATATGCTAATATGCTAATATGCTAATACGCTAATATGCTAACACGCTATGCTAATATGCTAATATGCTAATATGCTATGCTAACATGCTAATATGCTAATACGCTAATATGCTAACACGCTATGCTAATATGCTAATATGCTAATATGCTAATATGTTAATATGCTAATATGCTATGCTAATATGCTAATATGCTAATATGCTAATACGCTAATATGCTAACACGCAATGCTAATATGCTAATATGCTAATATGCTAATACGCTAATATGCTAACACGCTATGCTAATATGCTACTATGTTAATATGCTAATATGTTAATATGCTAATATTTTATGCTAATATGCTAATATGCTAATATGCTAACACACTATGCTAATATGCTATGCTAATATGCTAATATGCTAATATGCTAACACGCTATGCTAATATGCTAATATGCTAATATGCTATGCTAATATGCTAATATGCTAATATGCTAATATGCTAATATGCTAACACGCTATGCTAATATGCTAATATGCTAATATGCTATGCTATGCTAATATGCTAATATGCTAATACGCTAATATGCTAACACGCTATGCTAATATGCTAATATGCTAATATGCTAATACGCTAATATGCTAACACGCTATGCTAATATGCAAATATGCTAATATGCTAATATGCTAATATGCTAATATGCTAATACGCTAATATGCTAACACGCTATGCTAATATGCTAATATGCTAATATGCTATGCTAACATGCTAATATGCTAATACGCTAATATGCTAACACGCTATGCTAATATGCTAATATGCTAATATGTTAATATGCTAATATGCTATGCTAATATGCTAATATGCTAATATGCTAATACGCTAATATGCTAACACGCAATGCTAATATGCTAATATGCTAATATGCTAATACGCTAATATGCTAACACGCTATGCTAATATGCTAATATGTTAATATGCTAATATGTTAATATGCTAATATTTTATGCTAATATGCTAATATGCTAACACACTATGCTAATATGCTATGCTAATATGCTAATATGCTAATATGCTAACACGCTAACACGCTATGCTAATATGCTAATATGCTAATATGCTAATATGCTAATATGCTATGCTAATATGCTAATATGCTAATATGCTAATATGCTAATATGCTAATATGCTGATATGCTATGCTAATATGCTAATACGCTAATATGCTAACACGCTATGCTAATATACTAATATGCTAATATGCTAATATGCTAATATGCTAATATGCTAATATGCTATGCTAATATGCTATGCTATGCTAATATGCTAACACGCTATGCTAATATGCTAATATGCTAATATGCTAATATGCTAATATGCTAATATGCTAATATGCTATGCTAATATGCTAATATGCTAATACACTAATATGCTAACACGCTATGCTAATATGCTATGCTAATATGCTAATATGCTAATATGCTAATATCCTAATATGCTAATATCCTAATATACTAATATGCTAATATGCTAACACGCTATGCTAATATGCTAATATGCTAATATGCTAATATGCTATGCTAATATGCTAATATGCTAATTGCTAATATGCTAACACGCTATGCTAATATGCTAATATGCTAATATGCTAATATATTAATATATTAATATGTTAATATGCTAATATGCTATGCTAATATGCTAATATGCTAATACGCTAATATGCTAACACGCTATGCTAATATGCTAATATGCTAATATGCTAATATGCTAATATGCTATGCTAATATGCTAATATGCTAATATGCTAATACGCTAATATGCTAACACGCTATGCTAATATGCTAATATGCTAATATGCTAATATGCTAATATGCTATGCTAATATGCTAATATGGTAATACGCTAATATGCTAACACGTTATGCTAATATGCTAATATGCTAATACGGTAATATGCTAATATGCTATGCTAATATGCTAATATGCTATGCTAATATGCTAATATGCTAATATGCTAATACGCTAATATGCTAACACGCTATGCTAATATGCTAATATGCTAATATGCTAATATGCTATGCTAATATACTAATATGCTAATACGCTAATATGCTAATACGGTAATATGCTAATATACTATGCTAATATGCTAATATGCTATGCTAATATGCTAATATGCTAATACGCTAATATGCTAACACGCTATGCTAATATGCTAATATGCTAATATGCTAATATGCTATGCTAATATACTAATATGCTAATACGCTAATATGCTAATACGCTAATATGCTAACACGCTATGCTAATATGCTAATATGCTAATATGCTAATATGCTAATTTGCTAATATGCTATGCTAATATGCTAATATGCTAATATGCTAATATGCTAATATGCTCACGCTATGCTAATATGCTTATATGCTAATATGCTAATATGCTAACACGCTATGCTAATATGCTAATATGCTATGCTAATATACTAATATGCTAATATGCTAATATGCTATGCTAATATGCTAATATGCTAATCCGCTATAACACGCTATGCTAATATGCTAATATGCTAATATGCTAATATGCTAATATGCTAATATGCTCACGCTATGCTAATATGCTTATATGCTAATATGCTAATATGCTAACACGCTATGCTAATATGCTAATATGCTATGCTAATATGCTAATATGCTAATACACTAACACGCTATGCTAATATGCTAATATGCTAATATGCTAATATGCTATGCTAATATGCTAATATGCTAATATGCTAATATGCTATGCTAATATGCTAATATGCTAATACACTAACACGCTATGCTAATATGCTAATACACTAACACGCTATGCTAATATTCTAATATGCTAATATGCTAATATGCTAATATGCTAATATGCTATGCTAATATGCTAATATGCTAATATGCTAATATGCTAATATGCTATGTTAATATGCTAATATGCTAATATGCTAATATGCTAATATGCTATGCTAATATGCTAATATGCTAATATGCTATGCTAATATGCTAATATGCTATGCTAATATGCTATGCTAATATGCTAATATGCTAATACACTAACACGCTATACTAATATGCTAATATGCTAATATGCTAATATGCTATGCTAATATGCTAATATGCTAACATGCTAATATGATAATATGCTAATATGCTAATATGCTAATACGCTAATATGCTAACACGCAATACTAATATGCTAATATGCTAATATGCTAATATGCTAATATACTAATACGCTAATATGCTAATATGCTAATATGCTATGCTAATATGCTAATATGCTAATACGCTAATATGCTAACACGCTATGCTAATATGCTAATATGCTAATATGCTAATATGCTAATATGCTATGCTAATATGCTAATATGCTAATATGCTAATACGCTAATATGCTAACACGCTATGCTAATATGCTAATATGCTAATATGCTAATATGCTAATATGCTATGCTAATATACTAATATGCTAATACGCTAATATGCTAACACGCTATGCTAATGTGCTAATATGCTAATATGCTAATATGCTAATATGCTATGCTAATATGCTAATATTCTAATACGCTAAAATGCTAACACGCTATGCTAATATGCTAATATGCTAATATGCTAATACGCTAATATGCTAACACGCTATGCTAATATGCAAATATGCTAATATGCTAATATGCAAATATGCTAATATGCTAATATGCTAATATGCAAATATGCTATGCTAATATGCTAATATGCTAATATGCTAATATGCTAATACGCTAATGTGCTAACACGCTATACTAATATGCTAATATGCTAATATGCTAATATGCTATGCTAATATGCTAATATGCTAATACGCTAATATGCTAACACGCTATGCTAATATGCTAATATGCAAATATGCTAATATGTTATGTTAATATGCTATGATAATATGCTAATTTGCTAATACGCTAATATGCTAACACGCAATGCTAATATGCTAATATGCTAATATGCTAATATGCTATGCTAATATACTATGCGAATACGCTAATATGCTAACACGCTATGCTAATATGCTAATATGCTAATATGCTAATATGCTAATATGCTATGCTAATATGCTAATATGCTAATATGCTAATACGTTAATATGCTAACACGCTATGCTAATATGCTAATATGCTAATATGCTATGCTAATATGCTAATATGCTAATATACTAATATGCTAATATGCTAGTATGCTATGCTAATATGCTAATATGCTAATATGCTAATATGCTAATATGCTAATATGCTAACACGCTATGCTAATATGCTAATATGCTAATATGCTAATATGCTATGCTAATATGCTAATATGCTAATATGCTAATATGCTATGCTAATATGCTAATATGCTAATCCGCTATAACACGCTATGCTAATATGCTAATATGCTAATATGCTAATATGCTAACACGCTATGCTAATATGCTAATATGCTAATATGCTAATATGGTATGCTAATATGCTAATATGCTAATACGCTAATATGCTAACACGCTATGCTATGCTAATATGCTATGCTAATATGCTAATATGCTAATATGCTAATATGCTAATATGCTATGCTAATATGCTAATATGCTAATATGCTAATATGCTAATATGCTAACACGCTATGCTAATATGCTAATATGCTAATATGCTAATATGCTATGCTAATATGCTAATATGCTAATACGCTAATATGCTAACACGCTATGCTAATATGCTAATATGCTAATATGCTAATACGCTAATATGCTAACACGCTATGCTAATATGCAAATATGCTAATATGCTAATATGCTAATATGCTAATACGCTAATATGCTAACACGCTATGCTAATATGCTAATATGCTAATATGCTAATATGCTATGCTAACATGCTAATATGCTAATACGCTAATATGCTAACACGCTATGCTAATATGCTAATATGCTAATATGCTAATATGTTAATATGCTAATATGCTATGCTAATATGCTAATATGCTAATATGCTAATACGCTAATATGCTAACACGCAATGCTAATATGCTAATATGCTAATATGCTAATACGCTAATATGCTAACACACTATGCTAATATGCTAATATGTTAATATGCTAATATGTTAATATGCTAATATTTTATGCTAATATGCTAATATGCTAATATGCTAACACACTATGCTAATATGCTATGCTAATATGCTAATATGCTAATATGCTAACACGCTATGCTAATATGCTAATATGCTAATATGCTATGCTAATATGCTATGCTAATATGCTAATATGCTAATATGCTAACACGCTATGCTAATATGCTAATATGCTAATATGCTAATATGCTATGCTAATATGCTAATATGCTAATACGCTAATATGCTAACACGCTATGCTAATATGCTAATATGCTAATATGCTAATACGCTAATATGCTAACACGCTATGCTAATATGCAAATATGCTAATATGCTAATATGCTAATATGCTAATACGCTAATATGCTAACACGCTATGCTAATATGCTAATATGCTAATATGCTATGCTAACATGCTAATATGCTAATACGCTAATATGCTAACACGCTATGCTAATATGCTAATATGCTAATATGCTATGTTAATATGCTAATATGCTATGCTAATATGCTAATATGCTAATATGCTAATACGCTAATATGCTAACACGCAATGCTAATATGCTAATATGCTAATATGCTAATATGCTAATATGCTAATACGCTAATATGCTAATACGCTAATATGCTAACACGCTATGCTAATATGCTAATATGTTAATATGCTAATATGTTAATATGCTAATATTTTATGCTAATATGCTAATATGCTAATATGCTAACACACTATGCTAATATGCTATGCTAATATGCTAATATGCTAATATGCTAACACGCTATGCTAATATGCTAACACGCTATGCTAATATGCTAATATGCTAATATGCTAATATGCTATGCTAATATGCTAATACGCTAATATGCTAACACGCTATGCTAATATGCTAATATGCTAATATGCTAATACGCTAATATGCTAACACGCTATGCTAATATGCAAATATGCTAATATGCTAATATGCTAATATGCTAATACGCTAATATGCTAACACGCTATGCTAATATGCTAATATGCTAATATGCTATGCTAACATGCTAATATGCTAATACGCTAATATGCTAACACGCTATGCTAATATGCTAATATGCTAATATGCTAATATGTTAATATGCTAATATGCTATGCTAATATGCTAATATGCTAATATGCTAATACGCTAATATGCTAACACGCAATGCTAATATGCTAATATGCTAATATGCTAATACGCTAATATGCTAACACGCTATGCTAATATGCTACTATGTTAATATGCTAATATGTTAATATGCTAATATTTTATGCTAATATGCTAATATGCTAATATGCTAACACACTATGCTAATATGCTATGCTAATATGCTAATATGCTAATATGCTAACACGCTATGCTAATATGCTAATATGCTAATATGCTATGCTAATATGCTAATATGCTAATATGCTAATATGCTAATATGCTAACACGCTATGCTAATATGCTAATATGCTAATATGCTATGCTATGCTAATATGCTAATATGCTAATACGCTAATATGCTAACACGCTATGCTAATATGCTAATATGCTAATATGCTAATACGCTAATATGCTAACACGCTATGCTAATATGCAAATATGCTAATATGCTAATATGCTAATATGCTAATATGCTAATACGCTAATATGCTAACACGCTATGCTAATATGCTAATATGCTAATATGCTATGCTAACATGCTAATATGCTAATACGCTAATATGCTAACACGCTATGCTAATATGCTAATATGCTAATATGTTAATATGCTAATATGCTATGCTAATATGCTAATATGCTAATATGCTAATACGCTAATATGCTAACACGCAATGCTAATATGCTAATATGCTAATATGCTAATACGCTAATATGCTAACACGCTATGCTAATATGCTAATATGTTAATATGCTAATATGTTAATATGCTAATATTTTATGCTAATATGCTAATATGCTAACACACTATGCTAATATGCTATGCTAATATGCTAATATGCTAATATGCTAACACGCTAACACGCTATGCTAATATGCTAATATGCTAATATGCTAATATGCTAATATGCTATGCTAATATGCTAATATGCTAATATGCTAATATGCTAATATGCTAATATGCTGATATGCTATGCTAATATGCTAATACGCTAATATGCTAACACGCTATGCTAATATACTAATATGCTAATATGCTAATATGCTAATATGCTAATATGCTAATATGCTATGCTAATATGCTATGCTATGCTAATATGCTAACACGCTATGCTAATATGCTAATATGCTAATATGCTAATATGCTAATATGCTAATATGCTAATATGCTATGCTAATATGCTAATATGCTAATACACTAATATGCTAACACGCTATGCTAATATGCTATGCTAATATGCTAATATGCTAATATGCTAATATCCTAATATGCTAATATCCTAATATACTAATATGCTAATATGCTAACACGCTATGCTAATATGCTAATATGCTAATATGCTAATATGCTATGCTAATATGCTAATATGCTAATTGCTAATATGCTAACACGCTATGCTAATATGCTAATATGCTAATATGCTAATATATTAATATATTAATATGTTAATATGCTAATATGCTATGCTAATATGCTAATATGCTAATACGCTAATATGCTAACACGCTATGCTAATATGCTAATATGCTAATATGCTAATATGCTAATATGCTATGCTAATATGCTAATATGCTAATATGCTAATACGCTAATATGCTAACACGCTATGCTAATATGCTAATATGCTAATATGCTAATATGCTAATATGCTATGCTAATATGCTAATATGGTAATACGCTAATATGCTAACACGTTATGCTAATATGCTAATATGCTAATACGGTAATATGCTAATATGCTATGCTAATATGCTAATATGCTATGCTAATATGCTAATATGCTAATATGCTAATACGCTAATATGCTAACACGCTATGCTAATATGCTAATATGCTAATATGCTAATATGCTATGCTAATATACTAATATGCTAATACGCTAATATGCTAATACGGTAATATGCTAATATACTATGCTAATATGCTAATATGCTATGCTAATATGCTAATATGCTAATACGCTAATATGCTAACACGCTATGCTAATATGCTAATATGCTAATATGCTAATATGCTATGCTAATATACTAATATGCTAATACGCTAATATGCTAATACGCTAATATGCTAACACGCTATGCTAATATGCTAATATGCTAATATGCTAATATGCTAATTTGCTAATATGCTATGCTAATATGCTAATATGCTAATATGCTAATATGCTAATATGCTCACGCTATGCTAATATGCTTATATGCTAATATGCTAATATGCTAACACGCTATGCTAATATGCTAATATGCTATGCTAATATACTAATATGCTAATATGCTAATATGCTATGCTAATATGCTAATATGCTAATCCGCTATAACACGCTATGCTAATATGCTAATATGCTAATATGCTAATATGCTAATATGCTAATATGCTCACGCTATGCTAATATGCTTATATGCTAATATGCTAATATGCTAACACGCTATGCTAATATGCTAATATGCTATGCTAATATGCTAATATGCTAATACACTAACACGCTATGCTAATATGCTAATATGCTAATATGCTAATATGCTATGCTAATATGCTAATATGCTAATATGCTAATATGCTATGCTAATATGCTAATATGCTAATACACTAACACGCTATGCTAATATGCTAATACACTAACACGCTATGCTAATATTCTAATATGCTAATATGCTAATATGCTAATATGCTAATATGCTATGCTAATATGCTAATATGCTAATATGCTAATATGCTAATATGCTGTTAATATGCTAATATGCTAATATGCTAATATGCTAATATGCTATGCTAATATGCTAATATGCTAATATGCTATGCTAATATGCTAATATGCTATGCTAATATGCTATGCTAATATGCTAATATGCTAATACACTAACACGCTATACTAATATGCTAATATGCTAATATGCTAATATGCTATGCTAATATGCTAATATGCTAACATGCTAATATGCTAATATGCTAATATGCTAATACGCTAATATGCTAACACGCAATACTAATATGCTAATATGCTAATATGCTAATATGCTAATATACTAATACGCTAATATGCTAATATGCTAATATGCTATGCTAATATGCTAATATGCTAATACGCTAATATGCTAACACGCTATGCTAATATGCTAATATGCTAATATGCTAATATGCTAATATGCTATGCTAATATGCTAATATGCTAATATGCTAATACGCTAATATGCTAACACGCTATGCTAATATGCTAATATGCTAATATGCTAATATGCTAATATGCTATGCTAATATACTAATATGCTAATACGCTAATATGCTAACACGCTATGCTAATGTGCTAATATGCTAATATGCTAATATGCTAATATGCTATGCTAATATGCTAATATTCTAATACGCTAAAATGCTAACACGCTATGCTAATATGCTAATATGCTAATATGCTAATACGCTAATATGCTAACACGCTATGCTAATATGCAAATATGCTAATATGCTAATATGCAAATATGCTAATATGCTAATATGCTAATATGCAAATATGCTATGCTAATATGCTAATATGCTAATATGCTAATATGCTAATACGCTAATGTGCTAACACGCTATACTAATATGCTAATATGCTAATATGCTAATATGCTATGCTAATATGCTAATATGCTAATACGCTAATATGCTAACACGCTATGCTAATATGCTAATATGCAAATATGCTAATATGTTATGTTAATATGCTATGATAATATGCTAATTTGCTAATACGCTAATATGCTAACACGCAATGCTAATATGCTAATATGCTAATATGCTAATATGCTATGCTAATATACTATGCGAATACGCTAATATGCTAACACGCTATGCTAATATGCTAATATGCTAATATGCTAATATGCTAATATGCTATGCTAATATGCTAATATGCTAATATGCTAATACGTTAATATGCTAACACGCTATGCTAATATGCTAATATGCTAATATGCTATGCTAATATGCTAATATGCTAATATACTAATATGCTAATATGCTAGTATGCTATGCTAATATGCTAATATGCTAATATGCTAATATGCTAATATGCTAATATGCTAACACGCTATGCTAATATGCTAATATGCTAATATGCTAATATGCTATGCTAATATGCTAATATGCTAATATGCTAATATGCTATGCTAATATGCTAATATGCTAATCCGCTATAACACGCTATGCTAATATGCTAATATGCTAATATGCTAATATGCTAACACGCTATGCTAATATGCTAATATGCTAATATGCTAATATGGTATGCTAATATGCTAATATGCTAATACGCTAATATGCTAACACGCTATGCTATGCTAATATGCTATGCTAATATGCTAATATGCTAATATGCTAATATGCTAATATGCTATGCTAATATGCTAATATGCTAATATGCTAATATGCTAATATGCTAACACGCTATGCTAATATGCTAATATGCTAATATGCTAATATACTATGCTAATATGCTAATATGCTAATACGCTAATATGCTAACACGCTATGCTAATATGCTAATATGCTAATATGCTAATACGCTAATATGCTAACACGCTATGCTAATATGCAAATATGCTAATATGCTAATATGCTAATATGCTAATACGCTAATATGCTAACACGCTATGCTAATATGCTAATATGCTAATATGCTAATATGCTATGCTAACATGCTAATATGCTAATACGCTAATATGCTAACACGCTATGCTAATATGCTAATATGCTAATATGCTAATATGCTAATATGCTAATATGCTATGCTAATATGCTAATATGCTAATATGCTAATACGCTAATATGCTAACACGCAATGCTAATATGCTAATATGCTAATATGCTAATACGCTAATATGCTAACACACTATGCTAATATGCTAATATGTTAATATGCTAATATGTTAATATGCTAATATTTTATGCTAATATGCTAATATGCTAATATGCTAACACACTATGCTAATATGCTATGCTAATATGCTAATATGCTAATATGCTAACACGCTATGCTAATATGCTAATATGCTAATATGCTAATATGCTAATATGCTAACACGCTATGCTAATATGCTAATATGCTAATATGCTAATATGCTAATATGCTATGCTAATATGCTAATATGCTAATACGCTAATATGCTAACACGCTATGCTAATATGCTAATATGCTAATATGCTAATACGCTAATATGCTAACACGCTATGCTAATATGCAAATATGCTAATATGCTAATATGCTAATATGCTAATACGCTAATATGCTAACACGCTATGCTAATATGCTAATATGCTAATATGCTATGCTAACATGCTAATATGCTAATACGCTAATATGCTAACACGCTATGCTAATATGCTAATATGCTAATATGCTATGTTAATATGCTAATATGCTATGCTAATATGCTAATATGCTAATATGCTAATACGCTAATATGCTAACACGCAATGCTAATATGCTAATATGCTAATATGCTAATACGCTAATATGCTAACACGCTATGCTAATATGCTAATATGTTAATATGCTAATATGTTAATATGCTAATATTTTATGCTAATATGCTAATATGCTAATATGCTAACACACTATGCTAATATGCTATGCTAATATGCTAATATGCTAATATGCTAACACGCTATGCTAATATGCTAACACGCTATGCTAATATGCTAATATGCTAATATGCTAATATGCTATGCTAATATGCTAATACGCTAATATGCTAACACGCTATGCTAATATGCTAATATGCTAATATGCTAATACGCTAATATGCTAACACGCTATGCTAATATGCAAATATGCTAATATGCTAATATGCTAATATGCTAATACGCTAATATGCTAACACGCTATGCTAATATGCTAATATGCTAATATGCTATGCTAACATGCTAATATGCTAATACGCTAATATGCTAACACGCTATGCTAATATGCTAATATGCTAATATGCTAATATGTTAATATGCTAATATGCTATGCTAATATGCTAATATGCTAATATGCTAATACGCTAATATGCTAACACGCAATGCTAATATGCTAATATGCTAATATGCTAATACGCTAATATGCTAACACGCTATGCTAATATGCTACTATGTTAATATGCTAATATGTTAATATGCTAATATTTTATGCTAATATGCTAATATGCTAATATGCTAACACACTATGCTAATATGCTATGCTAATATGCTAATATGCTAATATGCTAACACGCTATGCTAATATGCTAATATGCTAATATGCTATGCTAATATGCTAATATGCTAATATGCTAATATGCTAATATGCTAACACGCTATGCTAATATGCTAATATGCTAATATGCTATGCTATGCTAATATGCTAATATGCTAATACGCTAATATGCTAACACGCTATGCTAATATGCTAATATGCTAATATGCTAATACGCTAATATGCTAACACGCTATGCTAATATGCAAATATGCTAATATGCTAATATGCTAATATGCTAATATGCTAATACGCTAATATGCTAACACGCTATGCTAATATGCTAATATGCTAATATGCTATGCTAACATGCTAATATGCTAATACGCTAATATGCTAACACGCTATGCTAATATGCTAATATGCTAATATGCTAATATGTTAATATGCTAATATGCTATGCTAATATGCTAATATGCTAATATGCTAATACGCTAATATGCTAACACGCAATGCTAATATGCTAATATGCTAATATGCTAATACGCTAATATGCTAACACGCTATGCTAATATGCTAATATGTTAATATGCTAATATGTTAATATGCTAATATTTTATGCTAATATGCTAATATGCTAATATGCTAACACACTATGTTAATATGCTATGCTAATATGCTAATATGCTAATATGCTAACACGCTAACACGCTATGCTAATATGCTAATATGCTAATATGCTAATATGCTAATATGCTATGCTAATATGCTAATATGCTAATATGCTAATATGCTAATATGCTAATATGCTGATATGCTATGCTAATATGCTAATACGCTAATATGCTAACACGCTATGCTAATATACTAATATGCTAATATGCTAATATGCTAATATGCTAATATGCTAATATGCTATGCTAATATGCTATGCTATGCTAATATGCTAACACGCTATGCTAATATGCTAATATGCTAATATGCTAATATGCTAATATGCTAATATGCTAATATGCTATGCTAATATGCTAATATGCTAATACACTAATATGCTAACACGCTATGCTAATATGCTATGCTAATATGCTAATATGCTAATATGCTAATATCCTAATATGCTAATATCCTAATATACTAATATGCTAATATGCTAACACGCTATGCTAATATGCTAATATGCTAATATGCTAATATGCTATGCTAATATGCTAATATGCTAATTGCTAATATGCTAACACGCTATGCTAATATGCTAATATGCTAATATGCTAATATATTAATATATTAATATGTTAATATGCTAATATGCTATGCTAATATGCTAATATGCTAATACGCTAATATGCTAACACGCTATGCTAATATGCTAATATGCTAATATGCTAATATGCTAATATGCTATGCTAATATGCTAATATGCTAATATGCTAATACGCTAATATGCTAACACGCTATGCTAATATGCTAATATGCTAATATGCTAATATGCTAATATGCTAATATGCTATGCTAATATGCTAATATGGTAATACGCTAATATGCTAACACGTTATGCTAATATGCTAATATGCTAATACGGTAATATGCTAATATGCTATGCTAATATGCTAATATGCTATGCTAATATGCTAATATGCTAATATGCTAATACGCTAATATGCTAACACGCTATGCTAATATGCTAATATGCTAATATGCTAATATGCTATGCTAATATACTAATATGCTAATACGCTAATATGCTAATACGGTAATATGCTAATATACTATGCTAATATGCTAATATGCTATGCTAATATGCTAATATGCTAATACGCTAATATGCTAACACGCTATGCTAATATGCTAATATGCTAATATGCTAATATGCTATGCTAATATACTAATATGCTAATACGCTAATATGCTAATACGCTAATATGCTAACACGCTATGCTAATATGCTAATATGCTAATATGCTAATATGCTAATTTGCTAATATGCTATGCTAATATGCTAATATGCTAATATGCTAATATGCTAATATGCTCACGCTATGCTAATATGCTTATATGCTAATATGCTAATATGCTAACACGCTATGCTAATATGCTAATATGCTATGCTAATATACTAATATGCTAATATGCTAATATGCTATGCTAATATGCTAATATGCTAATCCGCTATAACACGCTATGCTAATATGCTAATATGCTAATATGCTAATATGCTAATATGCTAATATGCTCACGCTATGCTAATATGCTTATATGCTAATATGCTAATATGCTAACACGCTATGCTAATATGCTAATATGCTATGCTAATATGCTAATATGCTAATACACTAACACGCTATGCTAATATGCTAATATGCTAATATGCTAATATGCTATGCTAATATGCTAATATGCTAATATGCTAATATGCTATGCTAATATGCTAATATGCTAATACACTAACACGCTATGCTAATATGCTAATACACTAACACGCTATGCTAATATTCTAATATGCTAATATGCTAATATGCTAATAGGCTAATATGCTATGCTAATATGCTAATATGCTAATATGCTAATATGCTAATATGCTATGTTAATATGCTAATATGCTAATATGCTAATATGCTAATATGCTATGCTAATATGCTAATATGCTAATATGCTATGCTAATATGCTAATATGCTATGCTAATATGCTATGCTAATATGCTAATATGCTAATACACTAACACGCTATACTAATATGCTAATATGCTAATATGCTAATATGCTATGCTAATATGCTAATATGCTAACATGCTAATATGCTAATATGCTAATATGCTAATACGCTAATATGCTAACACGCAATACTAATATGCTAATATGCTAATATGCTAATATGCTAATATACTAATACGCTAATATGCTAATATGCTAATATGCTATGCTAATATGCTAATATGCTAATACGCTAATATGCTAACACGCTATGCTAATATGCTAATATGCTAATATGCTAATATGCTAATATGCTATGCTAATATGCTAATATGCTAATATGCTAATACGCTAATATGCTAACACGCTATGCTAATATGCTAATATGCTAATATGCTAATATGCTAATATGCTATGCTAATATACTAATATGCTAATACGCTAATATGCTAACACGCTATGCTAATGTGCTAATATGCTAATATGCTAATATGCTAATATGCTATGCTAATATGCTAATATTCTAATACGCTAAAATGCTAACACGCTATGCTAATATGCTAATATGCTAATATGCTAATACGCTAATATGCTAACACGCTATGCTAATATGCAAATATGCTAATATGCTAATATGCAAATATGCTAATATGCTAATATGCTAATATGCAAATATGCTATGCTAATATGCTAATATGCTAATATGCTAATATGCTAATACGCTAATGTGCTAACACGCTATACTAATATGCTAATATGCTAATATGCTAATATGCTATGCTAATATGCTAATATGCTAATACGCTAATATGCTAACACGCTATGCTAATATGCTAATATGCAAATATGCTAATATGTTATGTTAATATGCTATGATAATATGCTAATTTGCTAATACGCTAATATGCTAACACGCAATGCTAATATGCTAATATGCTAATATGCTAATATGCTATGCTAATATACTATGCGAATACGCTAATATGCTAACACGCTATGCTAATATGCTAATATGCTAATATGCTAATATGCTAATATGCTATGCTAATATGCTAATATGCTAATATGCTAATACGTTAATATGCTAACACGCTATGCTAATATGCTAATATGCTAATATGCTATGCTAATATGCTAATATGCTAATATACTAATATGCTAATATGCTAGTATGCTATGCTAATATGCTAATATGCTAATATGCTAATATGCTAATATGCTAATATGCTAACACGCTATGCTAATATGCTAATATGCTAATATGCTAATATGCTATGCTAATATGCTAATACGCTAATATGCTAACACGCTATGCTAATATGCTAATATATTAATATGCTAATATGCTAATATGCTATCCTAATATGCTAATATCCTAATATACTAATATGCTAATATGCTAACACGCTATGCTAATATGCTAATATGCTAATATGCTAATATGCTAATATGCTAATATGCTAATATGCTAATATGCTATGCTAATATGCTAATATGCTAATTGCTAATATGCTAACACGCTATGCTAATATGCTAATATGCTAATATGCTAATATGCTAATATATTAATATATTAATATGCTAATATGCTAATATGCTAATATGCTAATATGCTAATATGCTAATATGCTATGCTAATATGCTAATATGCTAATATGCGAATACGCTAATATGCTAACACGCTATGCTAATATGCTAATATGCTAATATGCTATGCTAATATGCTAATATGCTAATATGCTAATATGCTAATATGCTAACACGCTAATATACTAACACGCTACGCTAATATGCTAATATGCTAATATGCTAATATGCTAATATGCTATGCTAATATGCTAATATGCTAATACGCTAAAATGCTAACACGCTATGCTAATATGCTAATATGCTAATATGCTAATATGCTAATACGCTAATATGCTAACACGCTATGCTAATATGCTAATATGCTAATATGCTAATATGCTATGCTAACATGCTAATATGCTAATACGCTAATATGCTAACACGCTATGCTAATATGCTAATATGCTAATATGCTAATATGTTAATATGCTAATATGCTATGCTAATATGCTAATATGCTAATATGCTAATACGCTAATATGCTAACACGCAATGCTAATATGCTAATATGCTAATATGCTAATACGCTAATATGCTAACACGCTATGCTAATATGCTAATATGTTAATATGCTAATATGTTAATATGCTAATATTTTATGCTAATATGCTAATATGCTAATATGCTAACACACTATGCTAATATGCTATGCTAATATGCTAATATGCTAATATGCTAACACACTATGCTAATATGCTATGCTAATATGCTAATATGCTAATACGCTAATATGCTAACACGCTATGCTAATATGCTAATATGCTAATATGCTAATATGCTAATATGCTAATATGCTATGCTAATATGCTAATATGCTAATACGCTAATATGCTAACACGCTATGCTAATATGCTAATATGCTAATATGCTAATATGCTAATACGCTAATATGCTAACACGCTATGCTAATATGCAAATATGCTAATATGCTAATATGCTAATATGCTAATATGCTAATACGCTAATATGCTAACACGCTATGCTAATATGCTAATATGCTAATATGCTATGCTAACATGCTAATATGCTAATACGCTAATATGCTAACACGCTATGCTAATATGCTAATATGCTAATATGCTATGTTAATATGCTAATATGCTATGCTAATATGCTAATATGCTAATATGCTAATACGCTAATATGCTAACACGCAATGCTAATATGCTAATATGCTAATATGCTAATACGCTAATATGCTAACACGCTATGCTAATATGCTAATATGTTAATATGCTAATATGTTAATATGCTAATATTTTATGCTAATATGCTAATATGCTAATATGCTAATATGCTAACACACTATGCTAATATGCTATGCTAATATGCTAATATGCTAATATGCTAACACGCTATGCTAATATGCTAACACGCTATGCTAATATGCTAATATGCTAATATGCTAATATGCTAATACGCTAATATGCTAACACGCTATGCTAATATGCTAATATGCTAATATGCTAATACGCTAATATGCTAACACGCTATGCTAATATGCAAATATGCTAATATGCTAATATGCTAATATGCTAATACGCTAATATGCTAACACGCTATGCTAATATGCTAATATGCTAATATGCTATGCTAACATGCTAATATGCTAATACGCTAATATGCTAACACGCTATGCTAATATGCTAATATGCTAATATGCTAATATGTTAATATGCTAATATGCTATGCTAATATGCTAATATGCTAATATGCTAATACGCTAATATGCTAACACGCAATGCTAATATGCTAATATGCTAATATGCTAATACGATAATATGCTAACACGCTATGCTAATATGCTACTATGTTAATATGCTAATATGTTAATATGCTAATATTTTATGCTAATATGCTAATATGCTAATATGCTAACACACTATGCTAATATGCTATGCTAATATGCTAATATGCTAATATGCTAACACGCTATGCTAATATGCTAATATGCTAATATGCTATGCTAATATGCTAATATGCTAATATGCTAATATGCTAATATGCTAACACGCTATGCTAATATGCTAATATGCTAATATGCTAATATGCTATGCTAATATGCTAATATGCTAATACGCTAATATGCTAACACGCTATGCTAATATGCTAATATGCTAATATGCTAATACGCTAATATGCTAACACGCTATGCTAATATGCAAATATGCTAATATGCTAATATGCTAATATGCTAATACGCTAATATGCTAACACGCTATGCTAATATGCTAATATGCTAATATGCTATGCTAACATGCTAATATGCTAATACGCTAATATGCTAACACGCTATGCTAATATGCTAATATGCTAATATGCTAATATGTTAATATGCTAATATGCTATGCTAATATGCTAATATGCTAATATGCTAATACGCTAATATGCTAACACGCAATGCTAATATGCTAATATGCTAATATGCTAATACGCTAATATGCTAACACGCTATGCTAATATGCTAATATGTTAATATGCTAATATGTTAATATGCTAATATTTTATGCTAATATGCTAATATGCTAATATGCTAACACACTATGCTAATATGCTATGCTAATATGCTAATATGCTAATATGCTAACACGCTATGCTAATATGCTAATATGCTAATATGCTAATATGCTATGCTAATATGCTAATATGCTAATATGCTAATATGCTAATATGCTAATATGCTAATATGCTGATATGCTATGCTAATATGCTAATACGCTAATATGCTAACACGCTATGCTAATATGCTAATATGCTAATATGCTAATATGCTAATATGCTAATATGCTATGCTAATATGCTATGCTATGCTAATATGCTAACACGCTATGCTAATATGCTAATATGCTAATATGCTAATATGCTAATATGCTAATATGCTAATATGCTAATATGCTATGCTAATATGCTAATATGCTAATACACTAATATGCTAACACGCTATGCTAATATACTATGCTAATATGCTAATATGCTAATATGCTAATATCCTAATATGCTAATATCCTAATATGCTAATATCCTAATATACTAATATGCTAATATGCTAACACGCTATGCTAATATGCTAATATGCTAATATGCTAATATGCTATGCTAATATGCTAATATGCTAATTGCTAATATGCTAACACGCTATGCTAATATGCTAATATGCTAATATGCTAATATATTAATATATTAATATGTTAATATGCTAATATGCTATGCTAATATGCTAATATGCTAATACGCTAATATGCTAACACGCTATGCTAATATGCTAATATGCTAATATGCTAATATGCTAATATGCTATGCTAATATGCTAATATGCTAATACGCTAATATGCTAACACGCTATGCTAATATGCTAATATGCTAATATGCTAATATGCTAATATGCTAATATGCTAAGCTAATATGCTAATATGCTAATACGCTAATATGCTAACACGTTATGCTAATATGCTAATATGCTAATACGGTAATATGCTAATATGCTATGCTAATATGCTAATATGCTATGCTAATATGCTAATATGCTAATATGCTAATACGCTAATATGCTAACACGCTATGCTAATATGCTAATATGCTAATATGCTAATATGCTATGCTAATATACTAATATGCTAATACGCTAATATGCTAATACGGTAATATGCTAATATACTATGCTAATATGCTAATATGCTATGCTAATATGCTAATATGCTAATACGCTAATATGCTAACACGCTATGCTAATATGCTAATATGCTAATATGCTAATATGCTATGCTAATATACTAATATGCTAATACGCTAATATGCTAATACGCTAATATGCTAACACGCTATGCTAATATGCTAATATGCTAATATGCTAATATGCTAATTTGCTAATATGCTATGCTAATATGCTAATATGCTAATATGCTAATATGCTAATATGCTCACGCTATGCTAATATGCTTATATGCTAATATGCTAATATGCTAACACGCTATGCTAATATGCTAATATGCTATGCTAATATACTAATATGCTAATATGCTAATATGCTATGCTAATATGCTAATATGC
This sequence comes from Brienomyrus brachyistius, assembly GCF_023856365.1. Lineage (NCBI taxonomy): Eukaryota > Metazoa > Chordata > Actinopteri > Osteoglossiformes > Mormyridae > Brienomyrus > Brienomyrus brachyistius. The sequence continues at coordinate 221,940 of NW_026042478.1, forward strand.
TAATCCGCTATAACACGCTATGCTAATATGCTAATATGCTAATATGCTAATATGCTAATATGCTATGCTCACGCTATGCTAATATGCTTATATGCTAATATGCTAATATGCTAACACGCTATGCTAATATGCTAATATGCTAATATGCTAATATGCTATGCTAATATGCTAATATGCTAATACACTAACACGCTATGCTAATATGCTAATACGCTAACACGCTATGCTAATATTCTAATATGCTAATATGCTAATATGCTAATATGCTAATATGCTATGCTAATATGCTAATATGCTAATATGCTAATATGCTAATATGCTATGTTAATATGCTAATATGCTAATATGCTAATATGCTAATATGCTATGCTAATATGCTAATATGCTAATATGCTATGCTAATATGCTAATATGCTATGCTAATATGCTATGCTAATATGCTAATATGCTAATACACTAACACGCTATACTAATATGCTAATATGCTAATATGCTAATATGCTATGCTAATATGCTAATATGCTAACATGCTAATATGCTAATATGCTAATATGCTAATACGCTAATATGCTAACACGCAATACTAATATGCTAATATGCTAATATGCTAATATGCTAATATGCTAATATACTAATACGCTAATATGCTAATATGCTAATATGCTATGCTAATATGCTAATATGCTAATACGCTAATATGCTAACACGCTATGCTAATATGCTAATATGCTAATATGCTAATATGCTATGCTAATATGCTAATATGATAATATGCTAATACGCTAATATGCTAACACGCTATGCTAATATGCTAATATGCTAATATGCTAATATGCTAATATGCTATGCTAATATACTAATATGCTAATACGCTAATATGCTAACACGCTATGCTAATGTGCTAATATGCTAATATGCTAATATGCTAATATGCTATGCTAATATGCTAATATTCTAATACGCTAAAATGCTAACACGCTATGCTAATATGCTAATATGCTAATATGCTAATACGCTAATATGCTAACACGCTATGCTAATATGCAAATATGCTAATATGCTAATATGCAAATATGCTAATATGCTAATATGCTAATATGCTAATATGCTATGCTAATATGCTAATATGCTAACATGCTAATATGCTAATATGCTAATATGCTAATACGCTAATATGCTAACACGCAATACTAATATGCTAATATGCTAATATGCTAATATGCTAATATGCTAATATACTAATACGCTAATATGCTAATATGCTAATATGCTATGCTAATATGCTAATATGCTAATACGCTAATATGCTAACACGCTATGCTAATATGCTAATATGCTAATATGCTAATATGCTATGCTAATATGCTAATATGATAATATGCTAATACGCTAATATGCTAACACGCTATGCTAATATGCTAATATGCTAATATGCTAATATGCTAATATGCTATGCTAATATACTAATATGCTAATACGCTAATATGCTAACACGCTATGCTAATGTGCTAATATGCTAATATGCTAATATGCTAATATGCTATGCTAATATGCTAATATTCTAATACGCTAAAATGCTAACACGCTATGCTAATATGCTAATATGCTAATATGCTAATACGCTAATATGCTAACACGCTATGCTAATATGCAAATATGCTAATATGCTAATATGCAAATATGCTAATATGCTAATATGCAAATATGCTATGCTAATATGCTAATATGCTAATATGCTAATATGCTAATACGCTAATATGCTAACACGCTATACTAATATGCTAATATGCTAATATGCTAATATGCTATGCTAATATGCTAATATGCTAATACGCTAATATGCTAACACGCTATGCTAATATGCTAATATGCAAATATGCTAATATGTTATGTTAATATGCTATGATAATATGCTAATTTGCTAATACGCTAATATGCTAACACGCAATGCTAATATGCTAATATGCTAATATGCTAATATGCTATGCTAATATACTATGCGAATACGCTAATATGCTAACACGCTATGCTAATATGCTAATATGCTAATATGCTAATATGCTAATATGCTATGCTAATATGCTATGCTAATATGCTATGCTAATATGCTAATATGCTAATATGCTAATACGTTAATATGCTAACACGCTATGCTAATATGCTAATATGCTAATATGCTATGCTAATATGCTAATATGCTAATATACTAATATGCTAATATGCTAGTATGCTATGCTAATATGCTAATATGCTAATATGCTAATATGCTAATATGCTAATATGCTAATATGCTAACACGCTATGCTAATATGCTAATATGCTAATATGCTAATATGCTATGCTAATATGCTAATATGCTAATATGCTATGCTAATATGCTAATACGCTAATATGCTAACACGCTATGCTAATATGCTAATATATTAATATGCTAATATGCTAATATGCTATCCTAATATGCTAATATCCTAATATACTAATATGCTAATATGCTAACACGCTATGCTAATATGCTAATATGCTAATATGCTATGCTAATATACTATGCGAATACGCTAATATGCTAACACGCTATGCTAATATGCTAATATGCTAATATGCTAATATGCTAATATGCTAATATGCTATGCTAATATGCTATGCTAATATGCTATGCTAATATGCTAATATGCTAATATGCTAATACGTTAATATGCTAACACGCTATGCTAATATGCTAATATGCTAATATGCTATGCTAATATGCTAATATGCTAATATACTAATATGCTAATATGCTAGTATGCTATGCTAATATGCTAATATGCTAATATGCTAATATGCTAATATGCTAATATGCTAATATGCTAATATGCTAACACGCTATGCTAATATGCTAATATGCTAATATGCTAATATGCTATGCTAATATGCTAATATGCTAATATGCTATGCTAATATGCTAATACGCTAATATGCTAACACGCTATGCTAATATGCTAATATATTAATATGCTAATATGCTAATATGCTATCCTAATATGCTAATATCCTAATATACTAATATGCTAATATGCTAACACGCTATGCTAATATGCTAATATGCTAATATGCTAATATGCTAATATGCTAATATGCTAATATGCTAATATGCTAATATGCTATGCTAATATGCTAATATGCTAATTGCTAATATGCTAACACGCTATGCTAATATGCTAATATGCTAATATGCTAATATGCTAATATGCTAATATGCTAATATATTAATATATTAATATGCTAATATGCTAATATGCTAATATGCTAATATGCTAATATGCTATGCTAATATGCTAATATGCTAATATGCTAATATGCGAATACGCTAATATGCTAACACGCTATGCTAATATGCTAATATGCTAATATGCTATGCTAATATGCTAATATGCTAATATGCTAACACGCTATGCTAATATGCTAATATGCTAATATGCTATGCTAATATGCTAATATGCTAATATGCTAATATGCTAATATGCTAACACGCTATGCTAATATGCTAATATGCTAATATGCTAATATGCTATGCTAATATGCTAATATGCTAATACGCTAATATGCTAACACGCTATGCTAATATGCTAATATGCTAATATGCTAATACGCTAATATGCTAACACGCTATGCTAATATGCAAATATGCTAATATGCTAATATGCTAATATGCTAATATGCTAATACGCTAATATGCTAACACGCTATGCTAATATGCTAATATGCTAATATGCTATGCTAACATGCTAATATGCTAATACGCTAATATGCTAACACGCTATGCTAATATGCTAATATGCTAATATGCTATGTTAATATGCTAATATGCTATGCTAATATGCTAATATGCTAATATGCTAATACGCTAATATGCTAACACGCAATGCTAATATGCTAATATGCTAATATGCTAATACGCTAATATGCTAACACGCTATGCTAATATGCTAATATGTTAATATGCTAATATGTTAATATGCTAATATTTTATGCTAATATGCTAATATGCTAATATGCTAACACACTATGCTAATATGCTATGCTAATATGCTAATATGCTAATATGCTAACACGCTATGCTAATATGCTAATATGCTAATATGCTAATATGCTATGCTAATATGCTAATATGCTAATATGCTAATATGCTAATATGCTAATATGCTGATATGCTATGCTAATATGCTAATACGCTAATATGCTAACACGCTATGCTAATATGCTAATATGCTAATATGCTAATATGCTAATATGCTAATATGCTATGCTAATATGCTATGCTAATATGCTATGCTATGCTAATATGCTAACACGCTATGCTAATATGCTAATATGCTAATATGCTAATATGCTAATATGCTAATATGCTATGCTAATATGCTAATATGCTAATATGCTAATACACTAATATGCTAACACGCTATGCTAATATGCTATGCTAATATGCTAATATGCTAATATGCTAATATCCTAATATGCTAATATCCTAATATACTAATATGCTAATATGCTAACACGCTATGCTAATATGCTAATATGCTAATATGCTAATATGCTATGCTAATATGCTAATATGCTAATTGCTAATATGCTAACACGCTATGCTAATATGCTAATATGCTAATATGCTAATATATTAATATATTAATATGTTAATATGCTAATATGCTATGCTAATATGCTAATATGCTAATACGCTAATATGCTAACACGCTATGCTAATATGCTAATATGCTAATATGCTAATATGCTAATATGCTATGCTAATATGCTAATATGCTAATATGCTAATACGCTAATATGCTAACACGCTATGCTAATATGCTAATATGCTAATATGCTAATATGCTAATATGCTAATATGCTATGCTAATATGCTAATATGCTAATACGCTAATATGCTAACACGTTATGCTAATATGCTAATATGCTAATACGGTAATATGCTAATATGCTATGCTAATATGCTAATATGCTAATATGCTAATATGCTAATACGCTAATATGCTAACACGCTATGCTAATATGCTAATATGCTAATATGCTAATATGCTAATATGCTAATATGCTATGCTAATATACTAATATGCTAATACGCTAATATGCTAATACGGTAATATGCTAATATACTATGCTAATATGCTAATATGCTATGCTAATATGCTAATATGCTAATATGCTAATATGCTAACACGCTATGCTAATATGCTAATATGCTAATATGCTAATATGCTATGCTAATATACTAATATGCTAATACGCTAATATGCTAATACGCTAATATGCTAACACGCTATGCTAATATGCTAATATGCTAATATGCTAATATGCTAATTTGCTAATATGCTATGCTAATATGCTAATATGCTAATATGCTAATTTGCTAATATGCTCACGCTATGCTAATATGCTTATATGCTAATATGCTAATATGCTAACACGCTATGCTAATATGCTAATATGCTATGCTAATATACTAATATGCTAATATGCTAATATGCTATGCTAATATGCTAATATGCTAATCCGCTATAACACGCTATGCTAATATGCTAATATGCTAATATGCTAATATGCTAACACGCTATGCTAATATGCTAATATGCTAATATGCTAATATGGTATGCTAATATGCTAATATGCTAATACGCTAATATGCTAACACGCTATGCTATGCTAATATGCTAATATGCTAATATGCTAATATGCTAATATGCTAATATTCTATGCTAATATGCTAATATGCTAATATGCTAATATGCTAATATGCTAATACGCTAATATGCTAACACGCTATGCTAATATGCTAATATGCTAATATGCTAATATGCTATGCTAATATACTAATATGCTAATACGCTAATATGCTAATACGCTAATATGCTAACACGCTATGCTAATATGCTAATATGCTAATATGCTAATATGCTAATTTGCTAATATGCTATGCTAATATGCTAATATGCTAATATGCTAATATGCTAATATGCTCACGCTATGCTAATATGCTTATATGCTAATATGCTAATATGCTAACACGCTATGCTAATATGCTAATATGCTATGCTAATATACTAATATGCTAATATGCTAATATGCTATGCTAATATGCTAATATGCTAATCCGCTATAACACGCTATGCTAATATGCTAATATGCTAATATGCTAATATGCTAACACGCTATGCTAATATGCTAATATGCTAATATGCTAATATGGTATGCTAATATGCTAATATGCTAATACGCTAATATGCTAACACGCTATGCTATGCTAATATGCTATGCTAATATGCTAATATGCTAATATGCTAATATGCTATGCTAATATGCTAATATGCTAATATGCTAATATGCTAATATGCTAATATGCTAACACGCTATGCTAATATGCTAATATGCTAATATGCTAATATGCTATGCTAATATGCTAATATGCTAATACGCTAATATGCTAACACGCTATGCTAATATGCTAATATGCTAATATGCTATGCTAACATGCTAATATGCTAATACGCTAATATGCTAACACGCTATGCTAATATGCTAATATGCTAATATGCTAATATGCTAATATGTTAATATGCTAATATGCTATGCTAATATGCTATGCTAATATGCTAATATGCTAATATGCTAATACGCTAATATGCTAACACGCAATGCTAATATGCTAATATGCTAATATGCTAATACGCTAATATGCTAACACGCTATGCTAATATGCTAATATGTTAATATGCTAATATGTTAATATGCTAATATTTTATGCTAATATGCTAATATGCTAACACACTATGCTAATATGCTATGCTAATATGCTAATATGCTAATATGCTAACACGCTATGCTAATATGCTAATATGCTAATATGCTATGCTAATATGCTAATATGCTAATATGCTAATATGCTAATATGCTAACACGCTATGCTAATATGCTAATATGCTAATATGCTAATATGCTATGCTAATATGCTAATATGCTAATACGCTAATATGCTAACACGCTATGCTAATATGCTAATATGCTAATATGCTAATACGCTAATATGCTAACACGCTATGCTAATATGCAAATATGCTAATATGCTAATATGCTAATATGCTAATACGCTAATATGCTAACACGCTATGCTAATATGCTAATATGCTAATATGCTATGCTAACATGCTAATATGCTAATACGCTAATATGCTAACACGCTATGCTAATATGCTAATATGCTAATATGCTATGTTAATATGCTAATATGCTATGCTAATATGCTAATATGCTAATATGCTAATACGCTAATATGTTAACACGCAATGCTAATATGCTAATATGCTAATATGCTAATACGCTAATATGCTAACACGCTATGCTAATATGCTAATATGTTAATATGCTAATATGTTAATATGCTAATATGTTAATATGCTAATATTTTATGCTAATATGCTAATATGCTAATATGCTAACACACTATGCTAATATGCTATGCTAATATGCTAATATGCTAATATGCTAACACGCTATGCTAATATGCTAATATGCTAATATGCTAATATGCTAATATGCTATGCTAATATGCTAATATGCTAATATGCTAATATGCTAATATGCTAATATGCTAATATGCTAATATGCTGATATGCTATGCTAATATGCTAATACGCTAATATGCTAACACGCTATGCTAATATGCTAATATGCTAATATGCTAATATGCTAATATGCTAATATGCTATGCTAATATGCTATGCTATGCTAATATGCTAACACGCTATGCTAATATGCTAATATGCTAATATGCTAATATGCTAATATGCTAATATGCTAATATGCTATGCTAATATGCTAATATGCTAATACACTAATATGCTAACACGCTATGCTAATATGCTATGCTAATATGCTAATATGCTAATATGCTAATATCGTAATATGCTAATATCCTAATATACTAATATGCTAATATGCTAACACGCTATGCTAATATGCTAATATGTTAATATGCTAATATGCTATGCTAATATGCTAATATGCTAATACGCTAATATGCTAACACGCTATGCTAATATGCTAATATGCTAATATGCTAATATGCTAATATGCTATGCTAATATGCTAATATGCTAATATGCTAATACGCTAATATGCTAACACGCTATGCTAATATGCTAATATGCTAATATGCTAATATGCTAATATGCTAATATGCTAATATGCTATGCTAATATGCTAATATGCTAATACGCTAATATGCTAACACGTTATGCTAATATGCTAATATGCTAATACGGTAATATGCTAATATGCTATGCTAATATGCTAATATGCTATGCTAATATGCTAATATGCTAATATGCTAATACGCTAATATGCTAACACGCTATGCTAATATGCTAATATGCTAATATGCTAATATGCTAATATGCTATGCTAATATACTAATATGCTAATACGCTAATATGCTAATACGCTAATATGCTAACACGCTATGCTAATATGCTAATATGCTAATATGCTAATATGCTAATTTGCTAATATGCTATGCTAATATGCTAATATGCTAATATGCTAATATGCTAATATGCTCACGCTATGCTAATATGCTTATATGCTAATATGCTAATATGCTAACACGCTATGCTAATATGCTAATATGCTATGCTAATATACTAATATGCTAATATGCTAATATGCTATGCTAATATGCTAATATGCTAATCCGCTAATATGCTAACACGCTATGCTATGCTAATATGCTATGCTAATATGCTAATATGCTAATATGCTAATATGCTAATATGCTATGCTAATATGCTAATATGCTAATATGCTAATACGCTAATATGCTAACACGCTATGCTAATATGCTAATATGCTAATATGCTAATATGCTAATATGCTATGCTAATATGCTAATATGCCAATACGCTAATATGCTAACACGCTATGCTAATATGCTAATATGCTAATATGCTAATACGCTAATATGCTAACACGCTATCCTAATATGCTAATATGCTAATATGCTATGCTAATATGCTAATATGCTAATATGCTAATATGCTAATATGCTAACACGCTATGCTAATATGCTAATATGCTAATATGCTAATACGCTAATATGCTAACACGCTATGCTAATATGCAAATATGCATGCTAATATGCTAATATGCTATGCTAATATGCTAATATGCTAATTGCTATGCTAACACGCTATGCTAATATGCTAATATGCTAATATGCTAATATGCTATGCTAATATGCTAATATGCTAATATGCTAATATGCTAATATTCTACAACAACAACAAATTTATTTTTATATAGCGCATTATCACAACATTACATTGTCTCAAAGCGCTTTACAGTATCCTCACCCAAAGCCCCCAGTGAGTAAGCCATAGGCGACAGTGGCAAGGAAAAACTCCCTAGAAGGAAGAAACCTTGAGAGGGACCAGACTCAAAGGGGAAGCCCATCCTCCAGGGGCCGGCAGGGATAGTCAAATAGACTATGCTAATATGCTAATATGCTAATACGCTAATATGCTAACACGCTATGCTAATGTGCTAATATGCTAATATGCTAATATGCTAATATGCTATGCTAATATGCTAATATGCTAATACGCTAATATGCTAACACGCTATGCTAATATGCTAATATGCTAATATGCTATGCTAATATGCTAATATGCTAATATGCTAATACGCTAATATGCTAACACGCTATGCTAATATGCTAATATGCTAATATGTTAGTATGCTAATATGCTATGCTAATATACTAATATGCTAATACGCTAATATGCTAAAACGCTATGCTAATATGCTAATATGCTAATATGCTAATATGCTAATATGCTAATATGCTAATATGCTAATATGCTATGCTAATATGCTAATACGCTAATATGCTAACACGCTATGCTAATATGTTAATATGCTAATATGCTAATATGCTAATATGCTAATATGCTATGCTAATATGCTAATATGCTATGCTATTATGCTAATATGCTAATATGCTAATACGCTAATATGCTAACACGCTATGCTAATATGCTAATATGCTAATATGCTAATATGCTATGCTAATATACTAATATGCTAATACGCTAATATGCTAACACGCTATGCTAATATGCTAATATGCTAATATGCTAATATGCTAATATGCTATGCTAATACGCTAATATGCTAACACGCTATGCTAATATGCTAATATGCTAATATGCTAATATGCTAACACGCTATGCTAATATGCTAATATGCTATTCTAATATGCTAATATGCTATGCTAATATGCTAATATGCTAATCCGCTATGTTAACACGCTATGCTAATATGCTAATATGCTAATATGCTAATATGCTAACACGCTATGCTAATATGCTAATATGCTAATATGCTAATATGCTAATATGCTAATATGGTATGCTAATATGCTAATATGCTAATACGCTAATATGCTAACACGCTATGCTAATATGCTAATATACTATGCTAATATGCTAATATGCTAATATGCTAATATGCTAATATGCTAATATGCTATGCTAATATGCTAATATGCTAATACGCTAATATGCTAACACGCTATGCTAATATGCTAATATGCTAATATGCTAATATACTAATATGCTATGCTAATATGCTAATATGCTAATATGCTAATACGCTAATATGCTAACACGCTATGCTAATATGCTAATATGCTAATATGCTAATATGCTAATATGCTATGCTAATATACTAATATGCTAATACGCTAATATGCTAAATCGCTATGCTAATGTGCTAATATGCTAATATGCTAATATGCTATGCTAATATGCTAATATGCTAATACGCTAATATGCTAACACGCTATGCTAATATGCTAATATGCTAATATGCTATGCTAATATGCTAATATGCTAATATGCTAATACGCTAATATGCTAACACGCTATGCTAATATGCTAATATGCTAATATGCTAGTATGCTAATATGCTATGCTAATATACTAATATGCTAATACGCTAATATGCTAACACGCTATGCTAATGTGCTAATATGCTAATATGCTAATATGCTATGCTAATATGCTAATATGCTAATACGCTAATATGCTAACACGCTATGCTAATATGCTAATATGCTAACACGCTATGCTAATATGCTATGCTAATATGCTAATATGCTAATATGCTATGCTAATATGCTAATATGCTAATCCGCTATGTTAACACGCTATGCTAATATGCTAATATGCTAATATGCTAATATGCTAATATGCTAACACGCTATGCTAATATGCTAATATACTAATATGCTAATATGGTATGCTAATATGCTAATATGCTAATACGCTAATATGCTAACACGCTATGCTAATATGCTAATATGCTAATATGCTAATATGCTAATATGTTAATATGCTATGCTAATATGCTAATATGCTAATATGCTAATATGCTAATATGCTAATATGCTATGCTAATATGCTAATATGCTAATATGCTAATATGCTAATATGCTAATATGCTATGCTAATATGCTAATATGCTAATATGCTAATATGCTAATATGCTAACACGCTATGCTAATATGCTAATATGTTAATATGCTAATATGCTAATATGCTATGCTAATATGCTAATATGCTATGCTAATATGCTAATATGCTAATATGCTAATATGCTAATATGCTAATATGCTATGCTAATATGCTAATATGCTAATATGCTAATACGCTAATATGCTAACACGCTATGCTAATATGCTATTATGCTAATATGCTAATACGCTAATATGCTAACATGCTATGCTAATATGCTAATATGCTAATATGCTAATACGCTAATATGCTAACACGCTATGCTAATATGCAAATATGCTAATATGCTAATATGCTAATATGCTAATATGCTAATACGCTAATACGCTAATATGCTTACACGCTATGCTAATATGCTAATATGCTAATATGCTATGTTAATATGCTAATATGCTAATACGCTAATATGCTAACACGCTATGCTAATATGCTAATATGCTAATATGTTAATATGCTAATATGCTATGCTAATATGCTAATATGCTAATACGCTAATATGCTAATACGCTAATATGCTAACACGCTATGCTAATATGCTATGCTAATATGTTAATATGCTAATATGCTATTCTAATATGCTATGCTAATACGCTAATATGCTAATATGCTAACACGCTATGCTAATATGCTAATATGCTAATATGCTAATATGCTATGCTAATATGCTAATATGCTAATACGCTAATATGCTAACACGCTATGCTAATATGCTAATATGCTAATATGCTAATATGCTATGCTAATATGCTATGTTAATACGCTAATATTCTAACACGCTATGCTAATATGCTAATATGCTAATATGCTAATATATTAATATGCTAATATGCTAATATGCTAATATGCTAATATGCTAATATGCTAATACGCTAACACGCTATGCTAATATGCTAATATGCTAATATGCTAATATGCTATGCTAATATGCTATGTTAATATGCTAATACACTAACACGCTATGCTAATATTCTAATATGCTAATATGCTAATATGCTAATATGCTAATATGCTAATATGCTAATATGCTATGCTAATATGCTAATATGCTAATATGCTAATATGCTAATATGCTATGTTAATATGCTAATATGCTAATATGCTAATATGCTATGCTAATATGCTAATATGCTAATATGCTATGCTAATATGCTATGCTAATATGCTAATATGCTATGCTAATATGCTATGCTAATATGCTAATATGCTAATACACTAACACGCTATACTAATATGCTAATATGCTAATATGCTAATATGCTATGTTAATATGCTAATATGCTAACATGCTAATATGCTAATATGCTAATATGCTAATACGCTAATATGCTAACACGCAATACTAATATGCTAATATGCTAATATGCTAATATGCTAATATACTAATACGCTAATATGCTAATATGCTAATATGCTATGCTAATATGCTAATATGCTAATACGCTAATATGCTAACACGCTATGCTAATATGCTAATATGCTAATATGCTAATATGCTAATATGCTATGCTAATATGCTAATATGCTAATATGCTAATACGCTAATATGCTAACACGCTATGCTAATATGCTAATATGCTAATATGCTAATATGCTAATATGCTATGCTAATATACTAATATGCTAATACGCTAATATGCTAACACGCTATGCTAATGTGCTAATATGCTAATATGCTAATATGCTAATATGCTATGCTAATATGCTAATATTCTAATACGCTAAAATGCTAACACGCTATGCTAATATGCTAATATGCTAATATGCTAATATGCTAATACGCTAATATGCTAACACGCTATGCTAATATGCAAATATGCTAATATGCTAATATGCAAATATGCTAATATGCTAATATGCTAATATGCAAATATGCTATGCTAATATGCTAATATGCTAATATGCTAATATGCTAATACGCTAATATGCTAACACGCTATACTAATATGCTAATATGCTAATATGCTAATATGCTATGCTAATATGCTAATATGCTAATACGCTAATATGCTAACACGCTATGCTAATATGCTAATATGCAAATATGCTAATATGTTATGTTAATATGCTATGATAATATGCTAATTTGCTAATACGCTAATATGCTAACACGCAATGCTAATATGCTAATATGCTAATATGCTAATATGCTATGCTAATATACTATGCGAATACGCTAATATGCTAACACGCTATGCTAATATGCTAATATGCTAATATGCTAATATGCTAATATGCTAATATGCTATGCTAATATGCTAATATGCTAATATGCTAATACGTTAATATGCTAACACGCTATGCTAATATGCTAATATGCTAATATGCTATGCTAATATGCTAATATGCTAATATACTAATATGCTAATATGCTAGTATGCTATGCTAATATGCTAATATGCTAATATGCTAATATGCTAATATGCTAATATGCTAACACGCTATGCTAATATGCTAATATGCTAATATGCTAATATGCTATGCTAATATGCTAATATGCTAATATGCTAATATGCTATGCTAATATGCTAATACGCTAATATGCTAACACGCTATGCTAATATGCTAATATATTAATATGCTAATATGCTAATATGCTATCCTAATATGCTAATATCCTAATATACTAATATGCTAATATGCTAACACGCTATGCTAATATGCTAATATGCTAATATGCTAATATGCTAATATGCTAATATGCTAATATGCTAATATGCTATGCTAATATGCTAATATGCTAATTGCTAATATGCTAACACGCTATGCTAATATGCTAATATGCTAATATGCTAATATGCTAATATATTAATATATTAATATGCTAATATGCTAATATGCTAATATGCTAATATGCTAATATGCTATGCTAATATGCTAATATGCTAATATGCGAATACGCTAATATGCTAACACGCTATGCTAATATGCTAATATGCTAATATGCTATGCTAATATGCTAATATGCTAATATGCTAATACGCTAATATGCTAACACGCTATGCTAATATGCTATGCTAATATGCTAATATGCTAATCCGCTATGTTAACACGCTATGCTAATATGCTAATATGCTAATATGCTAATATGCTAACACGCTAATATACTAACACGCTACGCTAATATGCTAATATGCTAATATGCTAATATGCTAATATGCTAATATGCTATGCTAATATGCTAATATGCTAATACGCTAATATGCTAACACGCTATGCTAATATGCTAATATGCTAATATGCTAATATGCTAATACGCTAATATGCTAACACGCTATGCTAATATGCTAATATGCTAATATGCTAATATGCTATGCTAACATGCTAATATGCTAATACGCTAATATGCTAACACGCTATGCTAATATGCTAATATGCTAATATGCTAATATGTTAATATGCTAATATGCTATGCTAATATGCTAATAAGCTAATATGCTAATATGCTAATACGCTAATATGCTAACACGCAATGCTAATATGCTAATATGCTAATATGCTAATACGCTAATATGCTAACACGCTATGCTAATATGCTAATATGTTAATATGCTAATATGTTAATATGCTAATATTTTATGCTAATATGCTAATATGCTAATATGCTAACACACTATGCTAATATGCTATGCTAATATGCTAATATGCTAATATGCTAACACACTATGCTAATATGCTATGCTAATATGCTAATATGCTAATACGCTAATATGCTAACACGCTATGCTAATATGCTAATATGCTAATATGCTAATATGCTAATATGCTATGCTAATATGCTAATATGCTAATACGCTAATATGCTAACACGCTATGCTAATATGCTAATATGCTAATATGCTAATACGCTAATATGCTAACACGCTATGCTAATATGCAAATATGCTAATATGCTAATATGCTAATATGCTAATATGCTAATACGCTAATATGCTAACACGCTATGCTAATATGCTAATATGCTAATATGCTATGCTAACATGCTAATATGCTAATACGCTAATATGCTAACACGCTATGCTAATATGCTAATATGCTAATATGCTATGTTAATATGCTAATATGCTATGCTAATATGCTAATATGCTAATATGCTAATACGCTAATATGCTAACACGCAATGCTAATATGTTAATATGCTAATATGCTAATACGCTAATATGCTAACACGCTATGCTAATATGCTAATATGTTAATATGCTAATATGTTAATATGCTAATATTTTATGCTAATATGCTAATATGCTAATATGCTAACACACTATGCTAATATGCTATGCTAATATGCTAATATGCTAATATGCTAACACGCTATGCTAATATGCTAATATGCTAATATGCTAATATGCTATGCTAATATGCTAATACGCTAATATGCTAACACGCTATGCTAATATGCTAATATGCTAATATGCTAATATGCTAATATGCTAATACGCTAATATGCTAACACGCTATGCTAATATGCAAATATGCTAATATGCTAATATGCTAATATGCTAATACGCTAATATGCTAACACGCTATGCTAATATGCTAATATGCTATGCTAACATGCTAATATGCTAATACGCTAATATGCTAACACGCTATGCTAATATGCTAATATGCTAATATGCTAATATGTTAATATGCTAATATGCTATGCTAATATGCTAATATGCTAATATGCTAATACGCTAATATGCTAACACGCAATGCTAATATGCTAATATGCTAATATGCTAATACGCTAATATGCTAACACGCTATGCTAATATGCTACTATGTTAATATGCTAATATGTTAATATGCTAATATTTTATGCTAATATGCTAATATGCTAATATGCTAACACACTATGCTAATATGCTATGCTAATATGCTAATATGCTAATATGCTAACATGCTATGCTAATATGCTAATATGCTAATATGCTATGCTAATATGCTAATATGCTAATATGCTAATATGCTAATATGCTAACACGCTATGCTAATATGCTAATATGCTAATATGCTAATATGCTATGCTAATATGCTAATATGCTAATACGCTAATATGCTAACACGCTATGCTAATATGCTAATATGCTAATATGCTAATACGCTATGCTAACACGCTATGCTAATATACAAATATGCTAATATGCTAATATGCTAATATGCTAATACGCTAATATGCTAACACGCTATGCTAATATGCTAATATGCTAATATGCTATGCTAACATGCTAATATGCTAATACGCTAATATGCTAACACGCAATGCTAATATGCTAATATGCTAATATGCTAATACGCTAATATGCTAACACGCTATGCTAATATGCTAATATGTTAATATGCTAATATGTTAATATGCTAATATTTTATGCTAATATGCTAATATGCTAATATGCTAACACACTATGCTAATATGCTATGCTAATATGCTAATATGCTAATATGCTAACACGCTATGCTAATATGCTAATATGCTAATATGCTAATATGCTATGCTAATATGCTATGCTAATATGCTAATATGCTAATATGCTAATATGCTAATATGCTAATATGCTGATATGCTATGCTAATATGCTAATACGCTAATATGCTAACACGCTATGCTAATATGCTAATATGCTAATATGCTAATATGCTAATATGCTAATATGCTATGCTAATATGCTATGCTATGCTAATATGCTAACACGCTATGCTAATATGCTATATGCTAATATGCTAATATGCTAATATGCTAATATGCTATGCTAATATGCTAATATGCTAATACACTAATATGCTAACACGCTATGCTAATATGCTATGCTAATATGCTAATATGCTAATATGCTAATATCCTAATATGCTAATATCCTAATATACTAATATGCTAATATGCTAACACGCTATGCTAATATGCTAATATGCTAATATGCTAATATGCTATGCTAATATGCTAATATGCTAATATGCTAATATGCTAATATGCTATGCTAATATGCTAATATGCTAATATGCTAATATGCTATGCTAATATGCTAATATGCTAATATGCTAATATGCTAATATGCTAATACACTAACACGCTATGCTAATATGCTAATATGCTAATATGCTAATATGCTAATATGCTATGCTAATATGCTAATATGCTAATATGCTAATATGCTAATATGCTAATATGCTAATATGCTATGCTAATATGCTAATATGCTAATATGCTAATATGCTAATATGCTATGCTAATATGCTAATATGCTAATATGCAATATGCTGCTAATATGCTAATATGCTAATATGCTAATATACTAATATGCTAATACGCTAATATGCTATGCTAATATGCTAATATGCTAATATGCTAATATGCTAATATGCTATGCTAATATGCTAATATGCTAATATGCTAATACGCTAATATGCTAACACGCTATGCTAATATGCTAATATGCTAATATGCTAATATGCTAATATGCTAATATGCTAATATGCTATGCTAATATGCTAATATGCTATGCTAATATGCTAATATGCTAATATGCTAATATGCTAATATACTAATATGCTAATACGCTAACACGCTATGCTAATATGCTAATACGCTAATACGCTAACACGTTATGCTAATATGCTAATATGCTAATATGCTAATATGTTAATATGCTAATATGCTATGCTAATATGCTAATATACAAATCTTCTAATATGCTAATATGCTAATATGCTATGCTAATATGCTAATATGCTAATATGCTAATATGCTAATATGCTAATATGCTATGCTAATATGCTAATATGCTAATATGCTAATATGCTAATATGCTATGCTAATATGCTAATATGCTAATACACTAACACGCTATGCTAATATGCTAATATGCTAATATGCTAATATGCTATGCTAATATGCTAATATGCTAATATGCTAATATGCTAATATGCTAATATGCTATGCTAATATGCCAATATGCTAATATGTTAATATACTAATATGCTAATATGCTAATATGCTAATACACTAATATGCTAACACGCTATGCTAATATGTTAATATGCTAATATGCTAATATGCTATGCTAATATGCCAATATGCTAATATGCTAATATGCTAATATGCTAATATGCTAATATGCTATGCTAATATGCTAATATGCTATGCTAATATGCTAATATGCTAATACGCTAACACGCTATGCTAATATGCTAATATGTTATGCTAATATGCTAATATGCTAATATGCTAATATGCTAATATGCTAATATGCTATGCTAATATGCTAATACGCTAACACGCTATGCTAATATGCTAATATGCTAATATGCTATGCTAATAAGCTAATATGCTAATATGCTAATATGCTAATATGCTAATATGCTAATATGCTATGCTAATATGCTAATATGCTAATATGCTAATATGCTAATATGCTAATATGCTATGCTAATATGCTAATATGCTAATACGCTAACACGCTATGCTAATATGCTAATATGCTAATATGCTATGCTAATATGCTAATATGCTAATATGCTAATATGCTAATATGCTAATATGCTAATATGCTATGCTAATATGCTAATATGCTAATATGCTAATATGCTAATATGCTAATATGCTATGCTAATATGCTAATATGCTAATATGCTAATATGCTAATATGCTAATACGCTAACATGCTATACTAATATGCTAATATGCTAATATGCTAATATGCTAATATGCTAATATGCTAATATGCTATGCTAATATGCTAATATGCTATGCTAATATGCTAATATGCTAATATGCTAATATGCTAATATGCTAATATGCTAATATGCTATGCTAATATGCTATGCTAATATGCTAATATGCTAATATGCTAATATGCTAATATGCTATGCTAATATGCTAATATGCTAATACACTAACACGCTATGCTAATATGCTAATATGCTAATATGCTAATATGCTAATATGCTAATATGCTAATATGCTATGCTAATATGCTAATATGCTAATATGCTAATATGCTAATATGCTAATATGCTAATATGCTATGCTAATATGCTAATATGCTAATATGCTAATACGCTAACACGCTATGCTAATATGCTAATATGCTATGCTAATATGCTAATACGCTAACACGCTATGCTAATATGCTAATATGCTAATATGCTAATATGCTAATATGCTAATATGCTATGCTAATATGCTAATATGCTAATATGCTAATATACTAATATGCTAATATGCTATGCTAATATGCTAATATGCTAATATGCTAATATGCTAATATGCTAATATGCTAATACGCTAATATGCTAATATGCTAATATGCTAATATGCTAATATGCTATGCTAATATGCTAATATACTATGCTAATATGCTAATATGCTAATATGCTAATATGCTAATATGCTATGCTAATATGCTAATATGCTAATATGCTAATATGCTAATATGCTAACACGCTATGCTAATATGCTAATATGCTATGCTAATATGCTAATATGCTAATATGCTAATATGCTATGCTAATATGCTAATATGCTAATACACTAACACGCTATGCTAATATGCTAATATGCTAATATGCTAATATGCTAATATGCTAATATGCTAATATGCTAATATGCTATGCTAATATGTTAATATGCTAATATGCTAATATGCTATGCTAATATGCTAATATGCTAATATGCTAATATGCTAATATGCTATGCTAATATGCTTAATATGCTATGCTAATATGCTAATACGCTAACACGCTATGCTAATATGCTAATATGCTAATATGCTAATATGCTAATATGCTAATATGCTATGCTAATATGCTAATATGCTAATATGCTAATATGCTAATATGCTATGCTAATATGCTAATATGCTAATATGCTAATATGTTAATACGCTAATATGCTAATATGCTAATATGCTAATATGCTAATATGCTAATATGCTATGCTAATATGCTAATATGCTATGCTAATATGCTAATATGCTAATATGCTAATATGCTAATATGCTAATATGCTATGCTAATATGCTAATATGCTAATATGCTAATATGCTAACACGCTATGCTAATATGCTATGCTAATATGCTAATATGCTAATATGCTATGCTAATATGCTAATATGCTAATACACTAACACGCTATGCTAATATGCTAATATGCTAATATGCTAATATGCTAATATGCTAATATGCTATGCTAATATACTAATATGTTGATATGCTATGCTAATATGCTATGCTAATATGCTAATATGCTAATATTTTAATATGCTAATATGTTAATATGCTAATATGCTAATATGCTAATATGCTATGCTAATATGTTAATATGCTAATATGCTAATATGCTAATATGCTAATATGCTATGCTAATATGCTAATATGCTAATATGCTAATATGCTAATATGCTATGCTAATATGCTATGCTAATATGCTAATATGCTAATATGCTAATATGCTAATATGCTAATATGCTAATATGCTATGCTAATATGCTAATATGCTAATACGCTAACACGCTATGCTAATATGCTAATACGCTAATACGCTAACACGCTATGCTAATATGCTAATATGCTAATATGCTAATATGCTAATATGCTAATATGCTAATATGCTAATATGCTATGCTAATATACTAATATGTTGATATGCTATGCTAATATGCTAATATGCTATGCTAATATGCTAATATGCTAATATGCTAATATGCTAATATGCTAATATGCTAATATGCTATGCTAATATGCTAATATGCTAATATGCTAATATGCTAATATGCTAACACGCTATGCTAATATGCTATGCTAATATGCTAATATGCTAATATGCTATGCTAATATGCTAATATGCTAATACACTAACACGCTATGCTAATATGCTAATATGCTAATATGCTAATATGCTAACATGCTAATATGCTAATATGCTAATATGCTAATATGCTATGCTAATATACTAATATGTTGATATGCTATGCTAATATGCTATGCTAATATGCTAATATGCTAATATGTTAATATGCTAATATGCTAATATGCTATGCTAATATGTTAATATGCTAATATGCTAATATGCTAATATGCTAATATGCTAATATGCTAATATGCTATGCTAATATGCTAATATGCTAATATGCTAATATGCTAATATGCTATGCTAATATGCTATGCTAATATGCTAATATGCTAATATGCTAATATGCTAATATGCTAATATGCTAATATACTATGCTAATATGCTAATATGCTAATACGCTAACACGCTATGCTAATATGCTAATACGCTAATACGCTAACACGCTATGCTAATATGCTAATATGCTAATATGCTAATATGCTAATATGCTATGCTAATATGCTAATATGCTAATATGCTAATATGCTAATATGCTAATATGCTATGCTAATATGCTAATATGCTAATATGCTAATATGCTAATATGCTATGCTAATATGCTAATATGCTAATACGCTAACACGCTATGCTAATATGCTAATACGCTAATACGCTAACACGCTATGCTAATATGCTAATATGCTAATATGCTAATATGCTAATATGCTAATATGCTATGCTAATATGCTAATATGCTAATATGCTAATATGCTAATATGCTAATATGCTAACACGCTATGCTAATATGCTATGCTAATATGCTAATATGCTAATATGCTATGCTAATATGCTAATATGCTAATACACTAACACGCTATGCTAATATGCTAATATGCTAATATGCTAATATGCTAATATGCTAATATGCTAATATGCTAATATGCTATGCTAATATGCTAATATGCTAATATGCTAATA